>NC_056728.1:1607963107-1608038107 GCF_019279795.1 Protopterus annectens
GCGTAAAGAAGCTAAGCCTGTACCACGCCTTCCTCTACTGCGCCCTTGACTGCATAAGAAATGAGCCTCATGGACGAGTTTGATATGGACGACAGCGTAGCCAGCTGAGAGCCAACCGTCTGGGCCAGCTGCTCAGGCAGGTTACCCAAGAGGGTATCTGAAAGTTCCTTAATCAGATACCTCTGAAATCTGGTAAAGTCGTTAGATAGTTCAGGGACCTTAAAGTAAAGGCCGCTGAACTTAGGTGCGCTTACCGTGCATCCATGCTCCTAGACTCCTTATTAGGAGGATGGACGGACGTCGGCCTTCTGCTACATCTTGCTGGGTAGCAAATGCCACCACCAAGGCATCTACAGCCACACCTTTCGTCAAGAACTCCTTTCTGGGGTGCTGACAGGGACCTATTTGGACGAGCAGGCACCCGGTTCCACAGAGTCTGGGTGTTCCCACGCCGACAGATCAAATCTAGGAGCTCGTCAAGGGCGGAGACACCCACCAGGCGGAGGCTGAGCCCCGAAGGCCTTAAGGAACAGCGACCCATCAGCAGAAGGGGGTTTGGATTGCCTCGTTGTTTAACGGCGTCCAGGGTGGCTGCAAAGGAGACATCATCTGAGGATCGACTTAGGGGACCCTCTGCATCATCAAGATCAGTGTCTGATGTGAGACTCATCGGGGAGTCAACGCGGCTTCCTCTTGCACAATCTTTTCCTGGGGGTTCCTCCAAGAAGCTTCAGAGGAACTCCAGGAGGGGGAACCCCAGTGGGGGTAACCTCAGGCCCCGGGGCTCCGCTGTCTAAGGACAGGGGGACTGCCAAAGACCCAGTCTCCGTTTGCAGGGAAGGTGCCTGGGAGACCGTGGAGGTAGCCAAAGAAGATTTGGCTAACGCACTCCTCGTGGCCCTGAAGGCGGGACCACCAGAATCCTGGGAAGGTCCCACCTCCGGCCACACGGTAGATGGTACCGCAGCCGCACCGAGAGGAAGGCTTGGGACCGAAAACATCAGTCCCGCCGTCCCCGGGGCCGACAGAGGAAGTCCGCGTACCGAACTCCGACTCGAGAGCCGGGGTTGGAGTAAGGGTCGGGCCCGACCCGAAAACCTCCATCGGCTCCACCAGCACCGGCTCCAACAGTGCCGAGGCTGTTGGAGGAGGAACCATAACAACAGAGTGGGCCATGGGCTCCGAAGCCGAATGGGCTGGAGCCGAAACTAACTTTTGGAACACCGGAGACTGAAAAAGTCTTAGGAGCACCCTGTCGATGTCCGAATCAGACATCTTGGAGGATCTAGATGACACCGATCGGGTCCGAACCGACTTCTCCATTGGCTCCGAATGGATTCGACTACTATCAGTTCCGAGGGAGACCTCAAAACAATTTCCCTCGGTGCCGAGGAGGACTTCGGCGCCGAAGGGGAAGAGTCTGAGCCGGCAACCCTCATCGGCTCCAAAATCAGTGGAGCCGATGAAGGTGACCCGCCTCTTGGTGCCCCAGACATCGGCTTCAAACCAGAGGGGTCGAGACTGGAGGCATCGAGGCAGACCGTTCCGCCCTCGGCTCCGAAGTCCGTGGAGCCGATGGAGAAGCCTGCCTAGGTTTTTTTTGCAGTCGGTTCCGAAAGACTGGTCGGAGCCGACGCTTTTTTCTTTTTGGTAGGAGAGGAAGAGGAAGATAAGGCCTCCTTGAAGGAGGGTTTAATCAGCCCTTTTAATATTAATTTATTCTTCCTCTCTTGGAGGACTCTAGAAGAAAAGGCATGACACACGCTACAGGACTCCTGTAGGTGCTTGGCGCCTAAACAATATACGCACAAGGAGTGGTCGCCAGTTATCAACATTTTGTAACCACACCTCGCGCACTTTTTAAACCCAGAGGGTCTATGTTCCTTAGACATGCTGACTAACAGTTCACTAAGAAAACTAGTTAAAGAAGATGTTCAGTAAAGATTTTACCACAGAGAAAACTGAAAACCAAGTTTTTTTTTTTTTTTACACAAGACAGTACACAATGCACAATATCAGGACAAAAATCACTGAAAAGGAGGGTCAAGACCCTCTAACTTAAGCAGGTACTTGACCTCCTGAAAAAAACAAAAGACGCTAGATAAGAATAGGGGAAGGCCCCTCTAACTTAAATGGGAAACCTTCCCTTAAACCAAAACACAATTTTCCTCAATCAAAGTTATCAAACACACTCGTACAACAACAACAGCTGTTAAAACAGCTTTTGGGGTAAAATTAGCAAAATTCCTGACAGGAAACTTTGAAGAAAACAGTACTTAGCTCAGCCAAGTTTGAGACCACGTCCTAGCTTGTAAGCGGCAAACGAGATCTGGGGGATTAGTGGTGGTGCATCCTGGGATAAGAAATAGCTCAGCCAATAAGAGGCTTTGCTCTATAGCATAGCGTGCCGAGTCGGAGCCGAGGGATCGGCTCCGAGCCCATCAGTACTGAATGTAGGCGAGATAGGATCACATAGCATCATATGTTTACCTAATGAAGGTCCAAACAAAGGATGATGAAAAGACCTTGCATAAACCAGGGATAATTTATGCTCTGAGTTAAATGACTTCAATACCACTTTTTAGCTCATTCTTGGTCCTAAATTATATCAACACTCTTTTTATTCTTTTTTCTTTTTTTTTTAATCATCTCTTCTGGGTGGATATCTCTGGTTTGATCTCAGCGAAATTTCTATGAAGATCAGTCTGAAAATTAGGGACTCATGGCTGTGGTATGGGGCTGTGAAAAAATGTCACAGTACATTACCTGCCTGTTAGACAATGTTCATGTACAACAAAGCTCAAACAGAACATAAAAGAAAAAAACTGCTATGGCTGACTGAAGAGATCATGTCTGTAATGCAAGTTATTTTCTAAGAAAACAATGGACCACCACCACTTCAAACCATTCAACTTGTTTAAAATGGGAGGCTAGAATTATGTGAATACAAAAGCGCGGTTTCGTGAATACAAGCGCTGTTTCATCATCACAGTGAGTTCCCAATAACTGTAACACAAAGTTCCAAAGAACAAACCAACACCAGCTAAAAACAACTGTTAAATCTTACCTAGACAGCACTATTTGCTGGTGGGAAGATCAAATGAAAAAAAACTTGCTGACTGAGAATGCTCTGAAGATGAACACAACAAACAGTATGGACAGAAGTCTAAGACCACAGACCTCTTAACTTTCAGGCAGTTATGCCCCTACCAAATAATTTTATTAGACATTATACATAGATGCGTAATGTTTGGACTATACTGAATGTTGTTCATAGGTAGGTACTAGGTTATTGGCCCCAGGGCCTATACAAGCCCAGCCAAAAAGGTACCCTGGCTTTTGCCACCCAAGAAAATTACTTTCCTGTGCCACTGTCGAGCAGAGCCACAGAGGTGATCCCCGGGGTGAATTTCCTATTTCCCATCCAATCATCAAAATTTTTCTTGAAGAGTGCTAATGAGGAGCTTTGTTTGATATAGATAGGTAGTTTATTCCAGAGTATGGGAAGTCTCTGGGACAGGAATCTATCCCTCTGGCATGTTCTGTTTACTGTGGTGACAAGGTTTAGGGATTGGGATTTCTTTAAGTGGAGCATGTCCAACAGCTCTGGGTTTGACATAGCTTTGTATGTTAGGCAGAGATCACCTCTGAGTAGGCGATATGCGACGGAGTAAAGCTGGAGTTTTTTGAGATGGTCTGCATAGGGCATCTGTTTGAGGCAGGTAATCCTCTTTGTGAGGTACTTCTATGGCCTTTCCAGTTGTTGTAGATGTCTTGTGAGGTACATACCAAAAGGGGAATTGTAACTCTATAATGGGTCTAATGAATGATGAATAAAGGGGAACAAAGACCTCTTTTTTTCTGGATGAGAAACCTTTTGTGATGAGGTGTGCCACGTAGAAAGATTTCCTGACTACTGTGGTGATGTGATTATCAAAGGAGAGACTACTGCCCACCTGTGTCCCAAGGTCTCTTATCACACTTTCGGTGTTAAGTATACTACCGCATATGTTGTAGTTCATGGGTACAGAGTTTTTACCAAAGGGGATGACAATGTACTTTTTGGCACTGAGCTTGAGGCCATGGCTTTGACACCAGGCATCTGTCTCAGTGAGGCCCTTTTGTAGGATGTCCACATAGTTAGGAGTTTCGATTATGGCTCCTAGTTTGCAGTCATCTGCAAACTTCGTTAGCCAAAGACCTTCTGTGTTAGCCTGTACTTCACAGAAGTAGACATCAAACAGGAGAGGACCCAGGACTGAACCCTGAGGTACTCCACTTGTCACTGGTCTGAAGTCGGATTTGGAGTCTGCTACTTTCACAGTGTGGGTTCTGTCAGTGAGCCAGTAGTTCATGGGTACAGAGTTTTTACCAAAGGCGATGACAATGCACTTTTTGGCACTGAGCTTGAGGCCATGGCTTTGACACCAGGCATCTGTCTCAGTGAGGCCCTTTTGTAGGATGTCCACATAGTTAGGAGTTTCGATTATGGCTCCTAGTTTGCAGTCATCCTCAAACTTCGAAGCCAAAGACCTTCTGTGTTAGCCTGTACTTCACAGAAGTAGACACCAAACAGGAGAGGACCCAGGACTGAACCCTGTGATACTCCACTTGTCACTGGTCTGAAGTCAGATTTGGGTCTGCTACTTTCACAGTGTGGGTTCTGTCAGTGAGCCAGTTGGCAAACCCATCTTGTGACACAGGGATTTATACCTAGTTTAGTGAGTTTATCTATAATTCCAGAGTGGGGGGTGGTGTCGAAAGCCTTGGCAAGATCTAGACAGGCTGTGTGAACCACCTTACCCTTGTCTACGGCTTTGGTGACTGCTTTAAAGAAGTCTATCAGGTTTAGGGGACATGATCTGCCTTTTACAAACCTGAACTGGATGGGGTCCAGAGTTTGGAGATTACCAATGTCTTTGTTTATAAGTTCCATGATGATATGTTCCATGGCCTTGCAGACCAGGCTCATCAGGCTAATGGGGTGTTAGTTCCCAGGGTCCGTGGTGGCTCCTCCCTTGTGGAGAGGGATAACCGTCACTGTGCGCATTCAGCAGGCACAAAGCCTGAGGTGAGGCTATGATTGAACATGGTACTTAGGTGGGGTGCCAGTTCGTTCTGTAGTTCGTGTAGAACGCAGCTTGGGATGTTGTCTGGTCCCACGGATGCTGGGTTCTTGGCTTTGGAGAGTGTGGTTTTTACCTGTGCAGCCGTGATTACAGGAACTTCGCATTCTTCCGGTATAGAGATGGGCTCTTTAGAGGGTGAGGGGGGGGGGTAAAGTTAGCACTGAACCTATCTGCCAGGATGTTGGCAACATCAGGTGGATCTGTATATTTAGTGCCATTGTACTGTAACTCAGAGTTTTCCACATCTTAAAGAATAATTGAAAGAACATATGCAGCAAGGTTTTAAAACAATTTATGTTTAAGGTAAGGAATTATGAGGAGCTTCCAAAGAGATTTCCAACAAATGATTCTGAAAGAAGGCTTAGGAGCATCCTCAAATAATGTACGCAAATGAGGAAAAATGCAAGCTTTATTGGGTGGTCTGAAATCTGTACTCAGTTCCAAACAAACTGACAGAATCATAGCTTCAAACCTCACAGCAAGAAAAAAAAAAAAAAAAACAATTGTCAGGGCATGTCTGTATAATCAGGCATTCCCTGCTGGAAACCTTCCCTTGCTACAAGTTCAGAAAGCAATCACAGAGGTGTAGGAAGCTGCCACACTAGGCAAGCCAGGTCCCAAGAAAGAGGAAGTTAATAACTATTCTTTACTGTATGGTGAGGTTCTGTCCTGTACAGTGAACAATACTGAACTCCAGCGTTTACCAATGCAGTCATCTCTGCAAATCAGAGTCAAATGTGGCTATGCACCTCTTTTGTTAAAAAAAAAAAAAAAAAAAAAAAAAAGTGTGTGTACATGTATGTATATGTATGTGTGTGTATATGTGTGTATATATATATATATATATATATATATATATATATATATATATATATATATATATCTATATAAAAGCTTACATGTTGAATGTTTTTTAGAGATAGGTACCCCAGTGTACTACCAAATCCTGTTTGTGTATGTCAAAAACTACACAAACATCAAAAAATTGATTAGAAGCGGAAATGACCAAATACACTGTTTAAAGAAGCAAAAAAATCTGCAACATCAATGATATGTGAAAAGGGACACACCAAGGTTAGAAAAGTGGTTAAGAATATGGGATATTTCATTCAAAACAAAGAAATGCATCTGAAAAGAGGTTTACAACAGTATCTCTTATCAGATGAATTTAAAGTAGAACAGCACGTAAAATGACAAATGACAAGGCTAGGAAGAACACTGGGATATGGACCAAAAGCCAATGCTAACAAAATGCATGCAGCTATCGCACTGTACAGGCAATGACACATTAACTGGAGCACTACATGCAGTTCTGAAGACACCAACACATCAAGGACTCAAACAGGCGAGAGAACAGCAAGGTCTGCACCCAAAACTATACAGACAGAGAGAGAGAGAGAGAAAGAAAAGGTGTGCACCCTAAAAAACAATCTACTACATCACGCAGATGAAAATTTAGATAAATATAATGCAAACAGTCTGATGGTTGGGTGGCAATGAGGGACTAGTTTTATAAACAAGTATTTCTTTCACAACAAAGTGGAACATCCTAAGACCAGACTTTCTGAGGAAAAGGAAACGAGTTTCTAGAATGCAAGATAAGGTCATAACCAAATCCTAGGGAGGTGTCAGTGATTAGCTGCCTGTTGAAAGTAAAAAGCAA
This sequence comes from Protopterus annectens, assembly GCF_019279795.1. Lineage (NCBI taxonomy): Eukaryota > Metazoa > Chordata > Ceratodontiformes > Protopteridae > Protopterus > Protopterus annectens. The sequence goes on from NC_056728.1 coordinate 1,607,969,900, forward strand.
ACAGACCATTTTTCATGGACCCAGTGGTCTTAATCTACTAACTTTGCTGTGTATTCTCATTTAATTTGTGAACAAACTGAACTGAAATTTACTGCAACTAAAATGTCTGTTACATTATTCTGACTTCTCAGTATTTTTAAATAAGCAAGCAAACATCCTTTTCTTTAAGTTTTACTCTGGACCAATATTCAAATGTATGTTCTGCTCAGCAGGCTTTGCATGCTTGAAGAAAAGAGATGGATAATTTACTATCAATGAGTTAAGCTGGTTAGTCAGTCCCATTAGGATAAAGCTTACTGTTTCATTTTTCTTACAAGTACCTGAAAATACCCATTCCCTGGATAGCTGGACTGTCGAACAATGCCCATGGCTGAATTATTCAACTTTAATGAAATTTCAAAAATAAAAGAAAAAGTAAAATTAACTCAGCTGTCATAAAATGAATTATAAACATCTCCCACAAAAGAGAGCAACATGTTTAATATATACATTTAAAAATTCTGCACATGGTTGCTTTACACTTGGAAATTCACAAAAAGGCAGTCTGCTGTAGATTTTAAAGCTATTTCAATTCTGTAACATCTGAATATATTTTCACTATTTTATTTTAATTCGATCTTTAAAGCTGTTTCCTGAAAAGCAAGTTAACCAATGTCAGAGCACACATTTTGTGACATTAAAAGCAAATGCAAAATGCAGAAGAGAAAAAAAAAACATTATGATTCAGCAGAGCAAAGAAACTTTAGTGATGCAAAATGAAGTTATGTGCTCACCATAACGTTCCATCCGAGTTGCTCATCTTAATTTGGCCTTGACCAATGAGTTTGATTCCAAGCATCGGAACCATCTCGGCTGTTTCTACAGCTCGCGCAGACCATAAAACTCTTGAGCTTCAACCCTCCCCACAATGCATCTCTCCCAGTTACCTCAGATCGAGTTTGCAGATACTAACAGCCATAAGGACAGGAGGCTTGGTGAAACCATATCTACTACACAAAAGAAGCCAAACAAGGAGAAATGTGCTCTATCCGTTCCACCAAAGGACTTTAGTAAGGCCAGGGGAAGGAGGGAGGGACATCAAGGATAAATGAATATGGACAACTCGGATGGAACTTTATGGTCAGTACATAACTTCTTTATCTTAAGTTGTCGATCTTCATTTTATCCATGACCAATGGGACACAGTCCCCAGCTACCTAGATCTTGGGTGGACTCAAGGTACGACATTCCTGAGCACCACTGAACCAAAGGATGCTCTTCCCCTGGAGACCAAGTCCAATTTGTAATGCGTAATAAAGGTGTGAAGGGAAGCCCAAGTAGCTGCTGCACAAATGTCATCCACAGAAGCTCAGGTTTGAAAAACTGCAGATGTAGCCATGGATCTTGTAGAATGAGCCTTTACCCTTCTAGGCAAACAAATACTCTTTTTCTCATAAATAAAGTCTATACAGTTTTCTAGCCATCTGGCAAAGGTTGCTTTGCTGACTGGTTCGCCAATTTTGGCACTTGAAAAGGATACAATTGATCTGATTTTCGAAAAACTTTTGTTGTGTGCAGGTAAAAATGTAACTGTCTATGAACATCCAACAAATGAAGGGTGCATTCTTCTTTATTAGAAAAATTTAGAAAGAATACTGGAAGATTAATAACCTGAATGATATTAGTGACTGATACTACCTTATGAAGAAAGGAGAGATTTGTCCTTAAGGCATCTCTGTCTTTATGAAAAATCAAATATGTCAGTTTGCAAGATAAGGCTTGCAATTCTGAAATTCTCCTAGCAGAAGTTATTGCCACAAGGAATAAGGTTTTCCAAGATAAGTATTTCAGGTTTCATTCGGTAGAAGGTTCAAAGGGAGGCTGAACAAGAGATTGTAATACTAGAGTAAGGTCGCAGGGAGGAATAGGATCCTTAAAGGGGGGGTTTAACAAAAGAGTTCCTTTCAAAAATGCCTTGCATAACTTATGAGAAGCTAGGGAATTATCCCCAATACTATTATGAAAGTTTGAAATTGCTGCCAGCTGAATTTTAATAATAGGAGAGGCTCCCACATCAAAAATAGAGGATAAGAATGCTAAAGTATTTTCGATGGGTGCTGTAAGGGGGTGAATATTCCTTTTACGGTACATCTGTTCCATTTACTCATATAGAGTTTACAGGTGGATGGCTTAAGAGAAGCTAGCAAAATTCTTTGCACTGGATATATCTATCAATTAGCATTATCACAAACCTTTAAAGGAGAGGCAGTGATGCAAAGGGGTAACCTGGGAACAGGCATTAGACTCACAAAGCCACTGCCTGGTAATAACTTTCAACATGAGAGTGTGTGGAAGCATGCACTCCCATGGGGTAGATATTCTAGGCCTCCACAATGTCACAGCCTTCATAACCCACCAAACCCAAGGGCAGAGTTAGGCCACTGCAAATTATCTCATTTCTGAAATACTGGTGTGAGTATAAAGCACCCTCATAGCTAAATGAATGATGGCTTCCTTCAAGTAACACTCTCCCTGATCCCAGGTGAAATTCTCTGGACATGCCCAATGGGGGTGGGCTTAATGCTTGGTAAGAATGGGGGGCAAAAATCGTAAAGAACAAAAATAGATCCACAAGTGTGTTGTGCCTGTGCAATCACTGACAATTTATAGACGGTTGCTATGTCTGCAGTTTTCAGGCACAAAAATGGCACCTTGAATATCATAGTACTATCAAGTCATAACAGGGTCCAAGCTATAATGTTGTGCTGCATCTTCACCTGTGTACAAGTGACAAAATTAAATAGGAAACAGCTTATTTTACAACTTCAAACCCCCATTAAGTCTTACATTTCAATGTGACAACTATATGCTGAAGTAAGTAAGCTAATGAACTTGGTTTGCAGAGTGAAGCAGTTCTGTGAAGTCATGTGGTTTTGTTTCTTATTCACAGTTAAGGGACTCCATGAACGCTGGTTATTTTGGAATGAAAGGTTTGAGATTCAACTAAATGACAGCTGAACATAAATATTATGCACCTGTCGTCACCAGGAATGCTGATGTCGCGATTTCCTAGGCCATCTCCATGGACAAGGCTAACCAACACTGGACACTGTTCAGTTCCTTGACTTGAGGCAATATGACATGGGAACAAAGAGGACTTCTCAATTTATGGTCAGTTCCAAGGACTACAGACTTGAAAGCATTTGTTCCCGGGTTACTGCCAGCTTTTTAACTGACATGCAAAAGCCAATCATCCAGGTATAAGGATTAAGAAGAAATATTTATTCTGCATAACCCTGGCTGCCACCACAGTAAGCATTCTAGGCACTAGTGGAAGCCAAAACAACACTTTGTATTGAAATATGGTGCCTACTCAAAATACAATAGCGGAATCTCCAGTGCAAACCCCAATCACTCATGTAGCAAAAGCCACTCATCATGGCAAACAGAATCATCCAGGTGGCCATGCAGCTGCAGAGACACATCTCCCTAGAAAGTCACTCTCTAGAATAAATCATACCAGATATGCTGGTATAAGTCACCGAGGTCTGAGACTGAATGGTAACCATCCATCAGCTTTGGAACTGTGAGGAAATAGGAGCTGAAGCCCTGTCCTAATTCCAAATAAGGGACAGCTTTCATGGCTCCTTACAGCAGTAGAGTATGAACCAGTTCTAAAAGCCATGCAGTGAAGGTTTGATCTCTCATGGCTTTTCAAACTACAGTGAAAGTTGAACTGCCCCTCCAGAGGCAGCCTCAAACTGAAGTCAGGACTGCTGTGAATGGGCTGAAGGAATCATCCTGTTGGGCACCTTGGCCAACAAAGAAGAGGACAAAACCATGTAATGCTTATAAGTCTTCCCCTGTCTGGGAGTAGGCTTCTTCCTCTTCTAAGGTTAGCTAGGCTAAGAATAGAAAGAGAAAAGGGGGATGGAGAGTCATGAAGATTCTCCATATTAAGCAAGGGACTAACTCCTCCTCAAATCAATACCCACCAGGTCTTGACAGGCCTGGCAAATAAACTTCCTACCTTAAATGGACATTCTAAATACAGTTTAAAGGCATCCTCAGTCATACTATAATGCACAAGCTCATACAAGCCCAGGACACAGTATCAGCATAATTAAAAGAGCAGTGGAACAAAAGTAATTTGACTTTAAAAGCTGTCTACAAAGTCCTTGCCACCTCCTTCTTGAATTTAGGCTGAAGGAAAGAATGCAAACTTTTCCAGTAAATGGTCTCTACACTCCAACATGGCAGAGACATGTACTCCTGTCACACCTGTCCCGAAGTTTTGACTCCTTTGCAGAAAAGTTGAAAATTTCAGTTTTTCTTTAACATATGCTGGAACAGCAACCACAATGGATTCAACTTGAAGATGGTTTCTGACTGCTCATTCCATTCATCCATGGACTTTTAAAGATTATCCACATTCATGGGAGCCACAGAGAAACACTAAATACTTACAAGAGACAATAATATCATCTCTGTATCACACATTCCATAGCCAAAGGTTCTTCTTCCTTTGCTTCCTCCAGATAAATACTCTGGCAGTTCTTGATGGGAGACAGAAAAGGAACGGGAAGCAGAAGTCAGTCCACTGACAAACCTCAAGAACCCCCTCTTTTTTTTTTCAAACAAGTGGTAATCTGATGAGATTGTTATATAGTGGAGAGGACACACTGACCTTGATGTTCTCGGAGATAATGTTCTCCAGGCCATCAGTGTCTTCAGAGAAGTCTGAGTAGGAAGGATTGTCACCCTTACTACTTCCAGATATATGATCATGGGATGTACACACCAAATATTGAGTAGCAAGGAGATGGCAATCAGCAGTATACCTGCCTAAGATGGCAATCAGACAAAAGAGGCCAGCACTGACATCGAGCAATATTTCCCAAGTATTAAATCCTGCAGGCATTCTTCAAGCTCATACAAGATATCAAACACTTGCTTTATGTCTAGATCCTGTACTATGGAGTCCTGGTACAGGATTATCCACTGGACCCCATTAACCTGGGAGAGACTCTGCTGGGTCTAAGGCATACTCTCTTTAAGTTACGTTTTCCGTCTTATGTGCCACCTTAAAAATAGTCTGGTGACTCTACAGACTATTCCCTATGATAAAATTGGATGGCAGTAAATTCCAGACACTTGACCTAGATTTCAGTGGTTCCCACACCCTGGAATACAGCTTTGAGGGGGGACAATAGGGTGTACACTCCTCTGACCCCCTTGTCTTCTGCTGAAGCATAGAACACATTAGGACACAATCCTTTGCTGCTAAGGAGAAGCTCAGCACTTTTGGGGACTGGAATGTTATTTTAACAACTGGTTTACCTCCAGAAAACCACTGCCTACCTTCTGGAGCTCAGTTGTGACGGTGCTTCAGCTGTGGGCTCAGGCTATATGTGAGGCCCTCCTGCCATTCCCTGTATAAGGAGCTCTCAAATGCCAGCATACGTCTTGCATAGGAGAAGGCCACAAACTCCTTATCAGAGATTTGCAGGTAACAGCTGAACCACTGGCACTTACTGTGGTGTTTTACTTTGTATTCTTACTAAAGCTGTACATCCAATGCCAAGTGCAGGTCTCAGTACCTGGACACTTTGTTTATTTGCCAGTACCTATGGTGTGCCACAAGGGTCGGTTCTTGGTACTTATATGTTTTGTTTTTTCAGTGTTTGTAGTGAATAATGCAGGATAAAGGCCTGTAACACAATGGTGAATCAAGTACAGCTAAATTAGGACAACAGTCCACATCACATAACACACAGTATGTCGATGACGTACAGTTGAAGGAGATACATCACATCAGGCATACAGGATCAAATGCAGAACATGCATCACCTGAAACATAATATGAATGTTTCTCAACAATAAGATTTGATGGTCTTTAACTGAGTTTAAACTTTCTGTGGAAGGATACAGTGACAAATCTTTCTGACCTGACACACTAACTGAAAGCATTATTCTTAACAAACTGTCACTTGTTCAAAATTCAAATAATGCTACATAAATCCTCTGCAGAAATGATGGCAATCGAGGACCTGCCTTTTCTATTATAAGTGGTTACCCGGTGAATAACCAATTAGCTGATCCTTACCGTATCCTGTATGTTAAAGGTTACTCTAGGTCCTGGAGATGCTGCATCCACACGAACTTCTGGCAAATCATCATTTTCTCCTATTCTGGAACTGTTATTAAAAACGAAACAAAAGTGCTTAGTTTGTACTACTGCTGACAAATGAAAAGTACAGTTTTGTACCTACCATAAATGTAGATGTTCGAAGATCCACATTGCTGCAGTCCTTACACTTGGGTATACCGCTGTCCTCGGTCGGCCCGAATACCAAAGTATATGGCTGACGTCAGGACGTCAGGGTATAAATGCGCATGACCGACGTCATATCCTCAGTCTTTTCTTGCCCCAGATGTCAGAAGACCCTAAACAGGGTAAAATCAAAAAATCACCAAACACTAAACACCCCTGCACCCAAACTATGTACAACTTTTTACTAATATATAATAAAGAACCAACCTGTCCCACTACCACCCCAAACACAGAGGGAAGGAGGGAGACTGCAGCAATGTGGATCTTCGAACATCTACATTTATGGTAGGTACAAAACTGTACTATGTTCTTCATCTCACATTGCTGCAGTCCTTACACTTGGGTAGATTCCCAAAGCAGAGGTAAGGGAGGATGGCAAATCAAAGAGAAGCAGGAGCCGCCAAAATGCCCTGTAAAATAGCAGTGGCAAACCCAGCCCTAGATTTAGAGTAGAGAGGAAGGTGGTAGTGCTTAGAGAAAGTATGTACTGAACTCCAAGTAGCTGCCTCCAGAATATCCTTAGTTGCCACCCCCCTTAGAAAAGCTGTAGAAGTGGCAGTAGCCCTAGTGGAATGAGGTCTAATCCCTGTTGGAATCTCCTTGCCATGAAGGGAATAACAAAAGGCAATGCAAAACCCAATCCACTTAGAAATAGTTTGTTTTGACACAGGCTTGCCCTGAGAACACAAAGCAAAAGAAACAAACAACTGCTGAGACTGCCTGAAACCCTTAGTCCTGTCTAAATAATAGCGTAGCTGCCTGTGTACATCTAAAGTATGCAAAATCTTTTCTCCCTTATTTTGGGGGTCTGCATAAAAGGTAGGTAAATGAATAGTTTGGTTTAAAGACACACTTGAAACCACCTTAGGCATAAAGGAAGGGTTAGTACGTAAAGATACCCTATCCTTATGGAAAATCAAGAAAGGCTCAACCGCCATAAGGGCCTGCAATTCAGAAACCCTTCTTGCAGAGGTAATGGCCAACAAAAAAGCAGTCTTCCATGACAAATATTTCAACTCAGCCGTAGCTGCAGGCTCAAAAGGTGGTAGAGTGAGTTTTTCCAACACATAATTGAGGTCCCAAGCAGGAGTAGGAGCTCTTCGTGGAGGTCTTATGTTCTTTGCCCCTCTGAGAAATTGCTTGAACAAAGGATGAGAAAACAAAGGTGGATCACAGTCATAGTGAGCTGAAATTGCTGCAGCATGAATCTTAATGGAAGAGAAGGACAAACCCTTGTCCAATAACTCAGTAAGATATTGAAGAGCCACACTCAAATTAGGCTCAGAAACATCCAAATCCTTTGCTGCACTCCAAAACAAAAATCTCTTCCACTTGTCTGCATACACTTTCCTTGTACTAGGTCTTCTAGCTTCCATAATCACATTCAAAACTTGTTGAGGAAGTTGAGCCCTGTTATGAGCTAAAACAGGATATGCCATGCTGTGAGATGAAGAGAGTGAAGCTTGACATTGAGTAGATGCCCGTCCTTTTGGGACAACAGGTGTGGAATCAAAGGCAAGGGCCAAGGTGGTTTCCTTACCAGACTTCTCAGTAATGGGTACCAATGCTGTCGAGGCCAATCTGGAGCTATCAGGATCATTCTTGGTTTGTCCTGTCTGACCTTTAGCAGTACCTTTAGGAGTAGAGGAAGAGGCGGAAAGGCATATACATGAAGATTCTTCCAACTGAAAGATCCACTTTCCAAGCTGCCTGATGTATCCTTTTTGTGCAAAACTTTGGCAGCTGGTGGTTTAGAGGAGAAGTGAACAGATCTATGTCTGGAGTTCCCCATGACACTGTTAATTGCTGAAATACAAGAGGATCCAATTGCCACTCGTGGGGATCCATGATTTCTCTGCTTAACACTTCTGCTAAGGAGTTTTGCACTCCCGGCAGAAACCTTGCCTGAAGATTTAGTTGTAAACTGAGAGCAGTGTCCCACAAAATCATTGCTTGTCTGCATAGAGGGTAAGAATGTGTTCCCCCTTGCTTGTTGATGTACCACATGACAGTTGTGTTGTCTGTTAGAATCAACACCTGCCCTGGAAGAAGTAATTCCTTGAAAGCTATTAATGCAAACTGGACTGCTAACATCTCCTTCAAGTTGATATGTAGATGCTGTAGTCTGGCAGGCCACTTGTCCTGTATCCACTTTCCATTGAGATGAGCTGCCCAAGCTTTGTCCGAGGCATCTGTTGTTAGAATCTGACTCGCCTCTGGCCGGGTCACAGAAAGTCCCTTGTTTAGGTGACATTGCTGAGCCCACCACAAGAATTCCTTTTGGATGCAAGGTATTATTTGAATGACAGTGTCCAGATCCTGGCAGTGCTGTGTCCATAGATTCTTGAGATACCATTGCAGCTTCCTCATATGCAGTTTGGCATTGGGAAGCACCAGAATACAAGATGCCATGAACCCTAAGGCTTGAAGGACTGTCCTTGCAGTCAGCCCGGACTGGTGTGATAGTTGTTGGAAGTAAAGGGAAAGATTCTTTTGTTTGTCCGGGGTCAAAAAGGCCATCTGGGTTGCTGTATTCAGTCTCACACCCAGAAAGCACATGTCTTGAGAGGGTACTAGACTGGACTTTGTTTCGTTCACAGAATACCCCAGGCATCTTAGCACTGCTATCACATATTTTAAATGCTGAAGAAGCTCGTCCTTCCCTTGAGCCAGAATCAGGCAATCGTCCAAATAAGGATAGATCTGTATTCCTCTCAATCTGAAGAAGGCTATCACTGGAGCCAGAACTTTCGTGAATACTCTGGGTGCAGTAGATAAGCCAAAGGGCAATGCAGAGAACTGATAATGAGAATTTCCAGCGCAGATACTTCCTGCAACTTAGAGTGATAGGAACATGAAGGTAAGCCTCCTTGAGATCCAAAGTTACCATCCAGTGATCTTTGCCCAGCAGAGGTAAAAGCTGTTGCAATGTCAGCATCTTGAACTTGGGGATGTCCAGAAAGGTGTTGAGGATAGACAAATCCAGAATTGGTCTCCACGTGTTCCCCTTTTTTGGTACTAGGAATAGGCGAGAATAAAATCCTAGGCCCCTTTCTGCCATAGGCACCGGTTGTATGGCCCCTATCTGGAGTAATAGAGAAATTTGTCTGTAAGCTTCTAGTCTGTGCTGAGAAGGAATGTCTGGCATGCCCTTGAAAGGTGGCAAGGTATGGAAATAAAATCTGTAACCGTGGTGAATGATATCCAATACCCATCTGTCTTGGGTAATTAAACTCCAGTTCTCCTTGAAAAGTGTCAGTCTTCCTCCCAAAGGTGCTGCCAGACGGGAAGGTTCTGGCAGTTGAAAAGGTAGGTCATTGGGTCTGTCTACGAAAGGGCTGACCCCTGCCCTCACCTGAGGACTGTGCAGGTGAGCCCCCTGTCCTGGATCTAAAAGAGCCCTGAGCTCTGCCCCTACCACGCCTAGACCTACCCCTAGACTGGGAATCATAAGAAGGATATGTCCACCCCTTGCTTGGCCAATTTCTACTAAACTTTGGAGGCTGAACCTGTAAAAAATCTTTAACAGTGTGCATAGACTTAGCTTTGTCTTCCATTTTCTTTAAAACTGCTTCAACAGGAACCAAACAACACATCAGATTGCAAAGGGGCATCCAAGATCCTTGTCTTAACATGCTCAGCTAAATTCTGATCCCTTAGCCAGGCGTAACCAGTGGCAGCCACCCTGCAGAGGCCTGTACAGCATCAAAACCACATTGTAAATGCTTACCCACCTGTTCAGAAACATGCACTAGATCTTGTAACTCCTTACATTCAATACCTTCTGCCAGAGCATCTACCTTAGACTTTAACTGTGAAGATAGATCTGATATCTCAGCATGTGGAATTGACAATTCAAAGCCCTCATGGCTAAAGTTGAAGAAGTATAAACTTTCTTACCCCATCTGTCTAAAGCCCTTGCCTCTTTATCCGGAGGAACCGGATTTTTAACAACAGAAGCCTTAACCCCTTTAGGTCCCTGAGTAATAGTCTCTGGATCAGCCCTAGGGCTTTTAAAAAGATACTTATGAGCTTCAGGCACCCTATAGTACCTGTCCGGCTTAACAGGAGCGGGAGGCAAAGAATCAGGGTTAAGAGAAGCCTCTGCAAAAACATCTTCCACCACAGTAAGAACAGGAGGTATAGCTAAAGGCCTATGCTGGGGTAAAAACAAAATTCCCTAAGTCTTTTCCTGGAATCAGAGAAATCCTGACCTTCCCATTTAAAATGCTCCCTCATGGAATGGAGAGTCTCTGAGAATGAAAAATCCTCAGGAGGAGAAGCAGTAGGAGTAGTGTCATCCACATCAGAATCAGAATAAGGAGAAAACTCCTGCAAATCTTCAGCCGAAGACTCCGAAGTATCAGAATCCTGCTCAAAATTCCCAAATTCAGGATCCACCCTAGGCCTTTTGTCAGGAGGGGCCATAGAACCCTTAATCAGAGTAATTAAATCTTCAGCCATCCTAAGCATATGTCTCTTGGGCACAGGGCCTGAAGTACTAGGAGAGACACCTGCTGCAGCTAAACCTGGCCTGCCCCTGGAAGAAGCCTTGGTAACAGTAGGGGAAGGCCTAACCACTTTAGGCAGAGAGGGAAGGACAGTTACCTGAGAAGCCCCTTCAGCCTGGCCTACCTCCTGAGAAGACACATCCTGTAACAATAAAGTCTCTCCCTGGGACTCTAAGGAAACTTCTGTTTGAACCTCCGGCTCTACCGAGCCTTCTAAAGCACCGTCGTCCGGACGGACGGTTCTTCTAACCTAGGCCTAGGTGCTTTGTCCTTGCGCTTCGGAGCATCCAACGGCATTTTGTAATTGCACCGCTTCAAGACTAACCTGGCACAATCTAATCTCCTCTTTATAAATGCGTTTGTTAAACCTAGCACAAGAGGGACACCCAACAACGTCGTGCTCAGGCCCTAAACAAGGTATACACAAGTTATGGTAATCCCTATGTGGTATCTGTTTCCCACAAGAAATACAGTTATTTACTTTTTCTGACATCCGGTAAAATACTGAGGCAAGAAAAAACCAAAATATTCCCCAACGGGTACTTAGCCAACTTTGATTCGGTCTGAAACTCCGGTTTCGGAAAATCTCAGGACGCCAACCTGCACTCGCAACGTTGCTTCTGCATCGGACCACGCGGCAAAAAAGACTGAGGATATGACGTCGGTCATGCGCATTTATACCCTGACGTCCTGGCGTCAGTTTAATGCGCCTTGACCGACGTCAGCCATATACTTTGGTATTCGGGCCGACCGAGGACAGCGGTATACCCAAGTGTAAGGACTGCAGCAATGTGAGATGAAGAACATCAGAATATTTCGGCTGGAGCTACATTTATGTGGTAAAATTCCATCATATCTTCAAATAAATCCTTTTATAACTGCCAAATAAATGAAGCAAGTCAAATTAATGCATGTTTAAATGCTGAGCCTCCATACGAAACTGAGTACCTATATTTTTCCCCATTAAAATGAGTTTATATACAGTGACAGATTGGAAACATCTTATTTTAAATAAAACACTTAACAGAAATGTCTTAAGCAACATAATAAGTGCATTATTTAAGTAATGCTGAAGGACCTCTGTGTCAGTAATAACACAACTGTTTCTGAGGTTGGCAGTTCTAATGCAGGAAAATTACTTGTTACAGAGACCTGACTACAGTCCAGGCAACTATGATTCAATTAAGAGCTCAGGTACTTGATAGAACAGGCATGGAGGGTGGGAGTGCCTGTCCTGGAGGCCAGGGAGCACAGACTGGTTCTCTCAAGCCTTGGTGACAGCAAGACATTTTCAGAAATCTCTGGGATGAGCATGTGGACAAAAACTAAGGAGGTGTGCATGTCTTATGGGCCTGGGATGGACATATCCTCAAGCCGCACCTCACTCCTATCCCCACCTAATGATTGCATTGACATACTGTGTGTGTGAGAGACAGGGCCAAGAAAGTCCCAGCACCTGAAGAGTGTATATGTGACTTTTGAGATTAGCTCTACTCTGTACTTCCACACAGGATGACAAGGCTGGCGTCAGCAGGCATATAGCACGGGATAATAATCCAGAAAGTCCCAGTCCCCTTCCCTGCTATCAGGAAACACCAAGAAAGATGACATCTATATGGTAGAGACAGAAGAGCCCAGCAGCTAACAGTCAAGCAGTACAGTTACTTCTTCATTCCCTTCATTGTCCTTTTAAGTATTAATGACATGAAGTAGGGTATATATTGTACAGCACCCACAATTTTAACACAGAAAATAAATTCCAATCTTTTACAGCCACTGCTTTTTGCCAAGTCATATTTCACATGTCTACTCCTATATCCATTTACAGTCTCCCATTTATTCACTAATTCCAGTGTTGCTGGTCTTTCTTTTGATAACCTCCATCACCCAACGCCAGTCTCTGGTTCAAATCCAAAGTGCTCCTGATTCTTCTAGTCAGCTCCTGTGATTTTTCTGTTTCTTAAGCATTTTTCCTTGGAAAAGTGGAAACAGTTTTATTGGCAAAGTCTCTCTATGGGCTTTGTTGTCAAAAGAGTGAAAAGTAGAGTCCCCCTCTAGTTGCTGGTTCAATCTTTGTTGGATATTTTATTTTATTTTTTATTTCCTCCACAGCCCATTCTGCATTAAAACTATCTTTGATTCCTCTAGGAAAAAATATTCTGAAAACAGCTGGATACATCAGCTATTCAACCTTCCCTGATCATTGGGATAAACTTGTTTCTCTTCTAACTGGTGTACAGTAAAATGATTTTAAACAAAAACATTCTGTTGTCTCCAATTTTATTACATTTCTTTTCTGCCACAGTTTTGTCTGGAATAACTCTTTCTGCTGGTATGATTGTATCTTTACTAATACAGGCATTGGTTTCTTTCTCATGGCCTGGTTTGGAGCATGCATACAATGTACCCTTTCAATTTAACCGAGTTCAGCAAATCCTACTCTGGAACACCACTCCAGCTGATTATTTCTACTTTCATAAAATTAATGCAACCTGTCCCTGCTTCTCTGGTACAGCAGAAGATCTCAGGTTTTCTCTGCACAATGTTTTCTAGTTCTATTTTTTACAGCTCTTCTTAAGAAGCCTCAAGCTCATTTTTCTTCATTTCATTGTCTGATTTTTTGCAGCTTTATCAGTTCAGCTGAATAGCTACTTAAAGCTTGCTTTATTTTTCCAGTCTTTTGTTATTTGAGTTGATATAGTCCTTCAGTGTTTCACTTTAAACATTGCTGACTGCATTTGATTTATTTTTTCCTCTGAATTACTGGAACGCATTTCCTGTACCTACGCTAAAACTTGAATTGTTTTTTGCTGAGCAGCTGCAGGATTCTTCCCAGCCAGTGTCTTCTCTTCTTTTCTGGTCGATTTTCTCTCAGTCTCTCCAAATTTCTTCTTTGAAGGCATCCTAGCAGTGTAATTACTAGCCAATGACTAAAATGTATCCATATTGACAGTTTCCATGGTCCCTGTTTCACAGTTTCTGTTCTCACACTAGGAGAGCTCAAATCAATCTAATAAAGGAGTTCAAAGAGTTACCAGGTCATTTCTAGCACAGAAGACTAAGCAAATGTCACCCCTCAGGAGCCTGTAAAATGGTGAGTAAGGGTATTGGGGTTTTCATCTGTTACAGTGTCTGAGTATACTGAGACCTAGGAGCTTTTTGGTGAAAAACAGTTGATATCTGTTAAGCTGGCTTAGGTCCTTAGCAAAGCAGATATCAAAGTGGGCATTGTATTCAATAATGGGCCTAATAAAGGAAGAATTAAGTGTGATTAGAAATGTTCTAAATTTTTTGGATATATCGAGAAGGATACATTGTACAAGACAGAAGGATTTTCTAACCATAATGAGAGGTAGTGGTCAAAGGAGACTTTGTTATCAACATATGTACCCAAGTGTCTTATGACTGTGTCAGATTTATCTGTAATGTTATCTCTGTGGTATGAAGTATTGAAGCCAGTTTTACCAAAGGATACTGTGCTGCTTATCTTAGAATTGGGGGTAAGCCCGTGGTTAATGTAACAAGCATGTGTTTGGCCCAGCATTTGTTGCAGACTTTGAGTATCTTAACAGTATTTAGTAATTGTCAACATTTTGGTTACCCATAATCCCTTGATATCAGCTTTCATGTCAGAGAAGTAGATAAAGAGCAGGGGGTGGGGGGCCCAGAACAGACACTGTGGAACATTGCTCATGCTTTTCTGTCTACAATAAATACTTCCAACCTTAAAAATCGGTTCCAGTCAGATAGTTCTCTGTTCCACAGTTTCTGTATGGGTTATGTTTTGTTGGGAACCGATTTTTAAGGTTGGAGGTATTTAGTGTAGACAGAAAAGCATGAGCAATGTTCCACAGTATCTGTTTTGGGCCCCCCACCCCCCTGCTCTTTATCTACTTCTCTGACATGAAAGCTGATATCAAGGGATTATGGGTAACCAAAATGTTGACAATTACTAAATACTGTTAAGATACTCAAAGTCTGCAACAAATGCTGGGCCAAACACATGCTTGTTAATTAACCACGGGCTTACCCCCAATTCTAAGATAAGCAGCACAGTATCCTTTGGTAAAACTGGCTTCAATACTTCATACCACAGAGATAACATTCCAGATAAATCTGACACAGTCATAAGACACTTGGGTACATATGTTGATAACAAAGTCTCCTTTGACCACTACCTCTCATTATGGTTAGAAAATCCTTCTGTCTTGTACAATGTATCCTTCTCGATATATCCAAAAAATGTAGAACATTTCTAATCACACTTAATTCTTCCTTTATTAGGCCCATTATTGAATACAATGCCCACTTTGATATCTGCTTTGCTAAGGACCTAAACCAGCTTAACAGATATCAATTGTTTCTCACCAAAAAGCTCCTAGGTCTCAGTATACTCAGACACTGTAACAGATGAAAACCCCAATACCCTTACTCACCATTTTACAGGCTCCTGAGGGGTGACATTTGCTTAGTCTTCTGTGCTAGAAATGACCTGGTAACTATTTGGACTCCTTTATCTAAGCAAATTCAGTGGTGAAGCAAACAAATGCTCTAGAGACATAAAGCTACACTACTGTCAACACCACCAGATGGCTTGATGGGTACTTAACACAATGTAAAGCCAGTTTCAGAAACAGATTACCTTTACATATAATTAAAGTTCTTCTCTAGCAACCCACAAAGCCAAGCTGAATGACTGACATGTGATGCCAAAGTTTCTCATGTGATATGTGGGGAAAATTTACTTAACAGGGAACACTGTTCACCTCCACCAGCAACGGTGATACTGCTGAGCATCTCAATGGAATTCTTGGCCAGACAGTCAGTAAGAACCAATGAACTTGTGCTGGCACATCCTGAGCAAGGAAGTCTCTATGAAGAAACAAAATTGCCATCTTGAGTGGAAAGGATGAACCCAGCAATACTTCCACCAAGTAGGTTGCCTGCTGATACACTGGTCTACAAACATGAATGGCTTTGCCTTTATAACTGTTATCTATCACTCAGCTAAGAAATACATTTAGGGTTGATTCACAAAACTGCCCACCTAACCAGCAGCTGACATGTTTCTTTCCTAAAAAGACTCTCATCATTCTCTAAAAAATATACGGAAAACTTAAGCAACATTATTCCTATACTGGATTGGTATTCAGCAAGCTTAAACAACTCTATTTTCTTACCACACTATATAGATTTTTTTCTTCTTTATCTACATCAAACCACTTCTCCAAACTGCAATGTACACCTAAATATTTGTATACATCATATTGACTGCCTACTGTTGAAAAAGTCAATTCTGCTGGAAAAGTAAACTTACATTCACAAAAAAAACATACTTGTTGGATGCACTGAATTAAATCGCTTCAAGAAACAGATTCACAGTGGAACTGCAAAATGTGTCATATAACTCAATTTAACTTGCAAAGAAAACACCCACAACTATCCCAAAATCCCAATTTAAACTGTTTACGCACCCTCAAAACTGCAACACACAATGAAAAACTGGCAAAGTTCCTATTTTGCATGACTGTCTGATCCCTTTTCACATCAACTACACAATCAGAAACTGCAATATTTTGGGTGTTTAACTGCAGTACTTAAATCTGGTGGAGAAAATCAGACTATTAATGGACTGTAGTCTCTGGATACCTAATAAAAAGGAACTAAACAGAAAGTTGTTATCATTACTACCAAAGACTCAATTCCATTATATTACTTGATGGAAAAAGAACAACTTAAAACATTTGCAATTGCAATGATTTTTGCTTCTTTTCTCTTTTTATACGCCACCTGCATAGCAATTCTTCTGTCCTTAAATATCCAAGTCTGACCTCTCCCTTAGTCTCTACAGTACAGATGTTAAACCTAAGTAAATACAAACTAAAAAATGAAAAATTATATGTAACATGAAAAGTTAATATTTATTATATATTGACACAGACCTGTAACTAGTTAGAAAATATGTTGCCAATAATAACGGATTAACAAAAAAACAGGCAAGGTCAAGAACACTGCATCTTAACCTGACCAAGTCTGCTGGTACAGAAGTAAAGGGATAAAGCCTCGACTACAACCCACACGACAACAGTTTGATTATCTTTTCCTGTACCTGTTGGAGCTGGGAGGGTTATCCTGCTCACCTTTCACACTCTGTGGTTGAATCCCTTGGGGAAAATGGGGATTGCAGGGGATGGGGGTGGTGTCTTCAAGACTGGGACAGGGACTTTGATTACACCATGTAGAGGGTGTGGAAAAGCACAATGCTGGCCTACTGCCTGACCTATATGTTTGCAGATTTCTGGCTTAAAAAAAAAGAATGATAGGGCTTTAAATACAACATCAATCACTACTGCATTAAAGTCAGATCCTTCTCATGGTAACCCTGTCGCCCAGCCAGAGAATAAATGGGCCATATGGTTCTCAACCTACAGAATTAATGGTCTAAGTGGAAGACCAGTGGGGATAAAGACAAAACAGGACCAAGAATTTTAAAACAGCTCATCTTTTAAATAAGAAAACAGTAATAAATAAATGAATAAAAATTATATGTATTAATAAAAGCTGCACGAATAAAATTGAATGTGTTATTAGTAAAGACTACATATTCTAAAAAAAATATGTACAGAAGGCAGGCTATCATCATGGTGAATCCAAAGTCCAACATGGAAAACGTCAGTCAAATTCACCCAGTTAGCACATGAGCATGAGGAGGGACAGTTCATATTAACAGGCTGCACAGCTGAACTGATTCACAATCTGGAAGTTACTAGCATTTCTGCGAAATGACAAAATCTACGTTTTCAGTTAGGCACACCCATCATGTGTAAAATGACTTATACTACTACAAATAGATTTACATTACTGATTTTACACCATTCTACTCACACAGTGCACTTTGACAGTTCAGTGTTACCTTGCCCTTTCCATGCGTTTCAGAGGTGGTCTCCCTGAAGCTGTTATACTCTTTGATCTGTTGTAGGTTGGTTTGTATCCTAATACCAACTTATCTTTCAAAGATGCTGCCTGTTAAGAAAATATTTTATTTCCATTATTTTCTCTGAATCTATTTATAAAACAAAAAGTACAACATTTCAAAAGCATAGTATAAATTATTAGTAACAGTGTTATGGTCAGTAATGTTCACAGAATCAAGATCAGAAAACATCTAGAAAAAAACAAAAAGGTACACAACACAGGATTACACATCTGAAAATGTGTATAATTCACTCCAACTATACAAATACAGTAATGTACTGTATTAAATTAAATATGTAGCTTTTCTCCCCAGGCCTCTGCTAAAAATGGATAAAATTATTTAGTCGGACTTTCCCGGTAAACAAATGTCAATAAATAAATAACTACATGATAATTACACTTCAGCAACAACACTTAGGTCTCTCTGCTGAACTGAAAAATAAAAAAAACCAGTTATGTACTTACCATAACGTTCCATCTGTGTTGTCCATTTTCATTCTTCCTCAATGAATAGGGACTTGATTAAGGAACTTTCAAACTCCCTTTCAGGGGCCACTACTGCAGAAGCTCAAACGTCTGAGGCCTCACAGTTGGCTACCCTTCAACTGATTGCACAACTCTCATGCTGCAAAAAGTGCCTCAAGGGCTGTGGATTCAGGTATTTGTATCAACAGGCATGCCTGGATGTGCCTGAGCGATTTAGCGGAGCCCTTCAAGTCATCCTTCGTCAATGCTCCCTTTGACGGTTCTTTATTTGGCCCCACATTAAAAGATGCACTCTCCAGATGTGAGAAAGATGGAAGACCTTATCTGCAGTGGGCATATGTTTTTCAACCCCTCAACGGACCTTTTCTAGGAATCAACGGGGAGGTCAAAAGATGTGGTTCAGAAAGTCTCGCTGTCTTTTCCAGGACACACATGGAGGTAGTTCCCCCAGAGGTATAGACAAGACCGATAAGGGCAGAAGACGCCGCACGGCAGAGGAGGTCCATGAAACCAAGGGTCTAGAGATACCTCTTCCAACAAACTTGTTCAGCACTCCTGAAGGAAGGCTCGACTGCCTTTCTCTAGCAACAGTTGGAGGTCGGTTATCTCTGAATCAAGTAGCCTGGCTAAACCTAACATGGGACACTTGGGTGCAGAGAATCATTTCCAGTGGTTATATTATTCACTTTTCCTTACCACCTCCGTTACCCAGGAAAATCCCCAATATTCCATCCAATCAGAGGGAAGCAGAGATCAAAAAGCTGATAAAAAAGGGTCGTCCAAGAGGTTCCTCCAGACCAAATAAAATCTGGAACTTACTCAAGATTCTTTTTAGTGCCAAAGAAAACAGGGACTGGAAACAGATTTTGGATCTCAGTGTGCTGAGCAAATTGGTTCGCCACACAAAGTTCCAGATAGTCACAGTTTAGTCCATTCTGCCCTTTCTGAGAAAGGACGACTGGATGTGCTTGACAGACCTTCAAGATGTGTGCTATCACATAAAAATGAACAAATGATCCAGAAGGTACTTGCGCTTCTGGCTGGAAGCCAATCATTACCAGTTCAGAGCATTGGCCTTTGGCCTCACAACAGCCCCCAGAGTGTTCACCAAGTGTATGGCAGTAGTAGCAGCTCACTTGAGACTGCAGGGATTACAGGTGTTTCCATACATAGATGACTGGCTCATTACTGCTATGACCAGGCATCAACTGGTACAAACACGAGACCAAATGTTGCAGACTTGTTCAAATCTTGGAATAACCATCAATTACAAGTCACAGTTACAACCGATTTAGACATTGGAATTCATATGAACAATGTTCAACACAGTTTCTGATAGCATCTCTTCCCCCTCCGTGAGTACAAACAATAAGAAATCAGGTCAAGAAAATAATTTGCAGTATGAACATTTCAGCTTGATTTATTCTACAAGCCCTAGGATCAATGTCTGTGGCAATAATCATAGTTGTTTTTGTCGCTCTTCTTATGTGCATTAAGAAGACATTGATGCTTGGGTGTTCATTTAAGTAGTTTATTGAATACAAATACATCAGGGTGGATGACAGGAACATTAAACTATCTAACTGATTGACTACATACATGCATGCATGCTCACACTCTGGCTGCTCACTCAAAATGGCACATGCTCAGAACTTATATGTATGTGCTGACTCACTGGAAGCTTCTTAAAGGTATATCACACACACTAATCTACATCCTCCCTCTTTACTGAGTTGTCTCACAAACAATGACATTTGAACAGACATGCAATTATACAGACACTAATAAAGAAAAACAACAGTCATGTCCAGGTTGCCGTGCATCTGGAACTGGGTCTCGAGATGTCACCTGATCTCGTGACATAATAATTAGGGAATGGGTTTAGCAACAGGAACAGTCAATGGGGAATGCTTCAGAAGTCTCAGGGATTTTCTGAGGAATGGGAATTGCTGATGGAATGCTGTCTGGAACAGGTACACTGGACAAGTCACTCTGAGAACTAGAGTCTTTGCCACATGCAAGATGCTGTAACACTACTTCAGACACTGGTAACAAATGCTTCCGATTTCATCTGAATTTCACTCTTTGTGATTCCACAATGTACAATCTTGGCTCGACACAAAATTTTCCCAAATCCAATGTGATCAAAACCTTTTAACGTCTGTATCCTCACTATCTCCCCTTTTTGTAAAGAATGGAGTGGTTTGCTGGTTTTATCATAGTAAGACTTCTGGGACAAATACTTCTTCAACAGTTGGGCTTTTATTGCTTTGTTGTTTTTAACACATGGACCGAATACATTACTGCTGACTAGTAATGTGGTTCTGGTTTGTCTCAACGCAAGTCTCTGGGAAGGTGAACCATGAAGTTCATCAAGAGGAATGTTGCTGAGATTTAACAAGTTAAGGAAAACATTGGTATTGTCATGTCTGGGTTTCTCTAACAGCCATTTTGCACTTTGAACTGCAAGTAAAGCCAAACCGTATGACTGACTGAAGGTATAATATGAACAAAGTCCCACTCTTCTGCAAATTTCATGAACTACTGACTTGTAAACTGTACACCATTCTCAGAAATAACTTTGTGTGGACTACAATGGAAAGAAAAATGTCGCTTCAACTTAGTAATGACAGTACTGGAAGTTAGGTTGGGAAGCAGGTCGATCACAAATCAATCTGAATAAGAGCCTACTAACACCAAGTAATGTTGACCATTCCACTCAAAGATATCTGTAGCTACTGTCAACCAAGGCAGTTCAGGAATCTGGCTTAAATGAAGTGGTTCTTTTTGTTGAGGCAGCTTTGTACTATTACATGCTGAACAAGATTAAAGTACTTTCTCAATACCTATTGACATAGAAGGCCAAGATACTAGACCTCTTGCCCTTCTTTTGGTAGAATCAGTTCCTGGGTGGCCAAGATGCAAGATCTTAATATACTTTTGTTGCAAGGACTTTGGAAAAAATCACTTTAGGACCCTTCATGATGATACCATTGTCTGACAAAATCTTATCTCTGTAAGGAAAATACGGTTGTACTTCTACTGGTAAACATTACTGCTTTGAAGGCCATCCTCCATTGATAAAGTGGTTGAGCTTCTGAAGAATTGGATCTGAAGCTGTGTGAGTTCTGAGCTCAAGACGTGTGGAAGAAAAATTCCTCAATTCCATGACCTCAAAATCAAGTTGCTCATTGTTATGCTGTTCTGCGTTCTTTTTCTGGGTGATCTGGATAAAGTATCTGCAAGATAAAGAAGTTTGCCTTTTGCATAAACAAGATTGAAATTCTACTTCTGCAATTTGAACATCATGTTCTGCAATCTGGCAGGAGCTGTATGCATAGGCTTTCTCATAATAGTAACTAGAGGCTGGTGGTACAGTTTCAATCTGGATAGGTTGACCATAAATATAATCATGAAACTTCGAACATGCAAACACAACTGCCAAGAGCTCTTTCTCAGTCTGGGCATAGTGCATCTCAATCCGGGTAAGAGTTCTCGATGCATAGGGTTACTGGTCTACCCTCCTGAAGAATGATTGCAACTAGACCAAATTTAGAAGCATCACAAGATAGAGTAACTGGTTTGTGAATATCGTAGTAGCAGATAGTTGTCAAGTTTCTGTTTCAGGGCATCAAATACTCTTTGGTGCTGTTCTGACCATGACCAAATTACTCCTTTGAGTGTCAGCTCTCATAATGGTGGTGAAAGTTGCCTTAAATCTAGAATGAACTTGCCTAGATAATTGACCATGCCAAGAAAATGCTGTAAGTCCTGGACAGTGCCTGGAGCTGGCATCTTAAGAATTGCTGTTTGCTCGAAGGATCTGGTTGTAAGTCTAAACTGGTAAACAAGTAACCAACATAAGTAAATTCTTGTAGCCTGAATATGCACATCTGAAGAATCATCTTAAGAGTCACTTGACATGCTCTTCCCAAAACATTTTTGAGGTTTCTATCATGTTCAGCATCACCATTGCCTCACGCAAGAATATCATCTACTATAATAGCACAGGGATAGCCAGAAAAAATTTGCTCCATCTCACACTGAAAGACTTCACTGGCAAAATTTATTCCCAATGGCATTCTTAGAAATCTGTATCTTCCAAACTGTGTACCAAATGTGGTTAACAATGAAGATATTCGCTCAAGCATAATTTGCCAAAATGAACTCTCTGCATCTAAGACAGAAAATAACAGTGGCATTTGGCATGAGTGCAGCAACCTATTCAACTCTGCGCATTGGATGATGACATCTTTTTAATGCTTTGTTCAGATCTCTTGGATTAACACATATTCTGATATCATCTGAGCTTTTCTTATGAGCTACCACCATGGAGGATGCCCAATCAGTAGGTTCTTCTACTGGACAAATTACTCCTAGCTGCACCATTTTGTCTAGCTCGGCTTTGACTCTGCTCTGCATAGCTACTGGAACTTTTCGTGCTGGTCTGATGACTGGGCTGACCTCTGGATCCAACTTCATAGAGTACACAACTGGTAGTTTGCCTAGTTTGTCTGCAAAAATATCAGCATACTCAGAAAAAATAGTTTGGGCAAAATTTGAGCTGTTGTCATGCAGGCTTACATGGTGAACTTCTTTGCTGAAGGAAAGCAGTCCCATTTTCAAACTGTCTCTGAGGCCTAATAATGACTGCACGTGCCTCTTGACAATGAAAAATTGCAAATCACATCTGTTCCCAGCAGAGTAACATGAAAGTTCTACTGTGCCTTTGGTTTGAATCTCTTTACCACCATAAGCAACAAGCTTTGCACACTTTGTCAAATCAAGTTGTTCTGAAACTTTTTCTCTTGCAAATGTTTCTGCTGACATAACATTGCACTTTGAGCCAGTATTTACTTTGAGCTCTACAGGACTCCCATTAATCCAAACAGTACAAAAGATCTCATTCTTTATCCACAAATCTACTGCACTGACTGTTTCACCAAGCACAGACACACCATCAACATAAACAGTAGGGTCACAGCTTTCTAATTGATAAACATGCCTCTTGGAATGCCCTCTTTTAATAAAAGAATGTGCCTTATTTGATTTATAAAGCCTTTTGAAATTATTCCACTTACTGCAAGAAAGACACTGCTGACCAAAAGCTAAGCACTTTTTTCTTTTGGGTTTGTGATTTCCACCACAATTACAACAGCTAACTATAAAGCTGGGGGTGGGGGTGGGACACATGTTTTGACTTTGCTGACTCACCCTTATGCCTCACTGAGCGTGCCGTGGAATTTGCTGGAAAGACTCTAGGTTTCCCAGGGACTGTTACAGGACCTGCAGTAGCTGCCATGTGCTTGGGCCTGGTTCGTTTAACCACGTTACATACTATCAACATGAGCTTTGTCACTGTGCATTCTGCAGCTAATCTCATTTGTAAGCATACTTGTGTGCTTTTCTGTAAGCTCGTATACCTGACAGATCTCAATAGCCTTATTTAAAGTTAAATCACTGTCTTAAAGCAAATTCTTTCTCACTGTGTCATTATTAATACCACACACAAGCATATCCTTTACCAACTCATCTCTCAGATCACCAAATCTGCATGTTTTAGCCTTGTTTCTCAAGTCAGTTATATATGCTGCAAAAGTTTCACCAATCTTTTGATCCCTTGGGTAAAATAAGTACCTTTCCATTATAACATTTCTCCAAATTTAAGCACTCAGGGTTTTCCCTTATTTCAGATGGTACCACTATATGGTGGTCTTCCCCCTCCCTGGCAAACAATGCAGGTGCATACACAAATGAACACTCTCTTTCAATGGGCTCTGAAAAAGCAGCCTGTATGAAAATATTGTATTCCTGCTCAAACACACTCCAGTTTTCTGCAATATTGTTATCAAACACAAGTGGTGCAGGTCTGCAAAAACCTTTCTGCCATGCCCACAGAATATAGTAAAGCACAATGCAAAACTGGCCCTTGTAATTATGTACGAACATGCATACACACCAGGGACTTGTAATAATATTCAAATGCTTAACAAGCTCTTCGAAATGCTGTACTCTGCAAAACAGTCTTTGAAATAACTGTACTTTGCAAAATATTATTTGAAATGGCTGTACTTTGCGAAATAACTGCACTCTAATACTGCACACACTTGCAAACATTTTGTACACTTTGGATACTTTGAATAGTTTTATTTAATATGAAAAAATAGTACCTAGTTAAAAAAATATGGTCATTTTCCCTTTTTTATACATTTTATGCAATTCGGATATTGTTTCAAACACTTTCATAATTATTTAGAATATTTTTATCAATACATCACAGTTTCAGGCATTTTGTTGACTAAGTCGTTTTGAGCATTATGAGTGCTTCGATTTATATTTGTAGCAAAAGAAATCATTTAAGCAAGTTTTAATACCTGGAATTTGTTTCTGACCTGTTTTAGGAGTTGTTTGAGCAGTAGAAATGATTCACTCCTGAACATTCCTCCAACTTTATCGGGTTGTCTCATGGCTCTAACTCTGGATCCCATTCTGACATCATGTCGCTCTTCTTTTGAGCATTAAGAAGACATCGAGGCTTGGGTGTTCATTTAAGTAGTTTACCAAATACAAATCCATCACGATCGATGGTAGGAACATTAAACTGAAACAAACTATCTTGACTGACTACAAACATACATGCTCTCACTCTGGCTGCTCACTCAAAATGGCACTCTTGCTTGCATGTGCTCAGTACTTATATGCATGTGCTGACTCATTGGAAAACTTCTTAAAGGTATATCACACACACTGATCTACACCTTTAGCAACATATCACATGAGAATTTTGCAATGGATGCTACAAACACAATGCTCAATTCTCTCTCAACCCACAGTGACAAAGATAAGAATAACTCAGGTCTGCAAGCATATCTTTCTTGATGTGTTCAGTCACAACAACTGTTGCAAGGTCGCCCGTTTATTCTCCCTCATCCCAAGGCCATAGTGACCATAACATTAGATCTTTATGAACGTTTTTCTCAAACAGCACGACTCTGCTGCAGGCAGCAGTTACGCAGCAAGTTAAAGACTCTCCCAGGTTAAAAAAAAAAAAACCTTTCCTATAGATCCCACAATGCATCACACATCCATTTGTCTCCAAATCGAGCTTGCCCCTTTATACAGCATAAATAACACTTCCATGACTTCATCATTTTCAAAGGCTTTCTTCCAGTTCCCCTCACACGGAAACTTCTCTCAAAGAAGGGGGATGATGGGTGGGTATGCAATACCTCTCAACCTCCAGATCAGGGAATCAGGGACAAAGGACCTTAAAATTAGGGGCATTCAGGGACAACTAATTAACATAAGATATGCATATTTAAATAAGTGTATCTGTGGACACGCCCGCACATTCAATTACACAAAGACAAGGCATCATTTTAAGCAATTTTTTTTTTTATTAGAGAATTGTATATATAGACTTGCTCAAAACAAAGGATCCTTCATATTTGTCAAACTAGTCAAAATTAAAGTAAAACATCCTCAGCTCACCACTCATACAAACCCTTAAAGACAGGCGCTTAAACATTTCTCAAACACACATGCAATATGGAACAGAAGCAACACATGGAATAAGGCAAATACATTCAGACTACTGATTCAACTTCAGCATCTTGGCAGGCAGAGGTAGTTTCAGCAGCTGATGCCGTGGTAGGATGTTCTTTGTTGTAAGCGGCTGTTGCTTTTCTTGCTGCTTCCAGTATGTCCTTTGGATGGTTCACACAGTAACAGTCATTGTCCTCATTCATCTTTATTGCTAACAAAGAATTTAATGTTTTTGGGCCAAGTGACTGTCTGAGCTCTGTTTTAACCTTACGAACCATGCTAAATGCCCGTTCTGCTTCACTGTTTGAGTGTAGCAAGCACAGAACACTTCACATTAGCTTTTGAAATGTTGGGAGGTCTTGTACTGCACGGCTGCAAAGCACCATGGACCAGTACTTTTGAAAATTACATGTTTCAGATCCGTAAGACCACTCAGTCATCTGATATACTGTAAAGTCATCAATTAGTCTGCAGCACTCCACTGTTGAACTGCAGAAACCAAGACAAGTGCCAACATCTGCAATAACAGTTGAAGACAGCTGCAGTTTCATAAGTGGATCCAATAAGCTGGCTATGTTCTGCAGCAGGGGATCTTTTGCAGGAAAATGTTTTTTCATCTTAAGTAGAACTGCAGAGTAAAATTGCTTGGCTCCCTTGAAAAGTTTCTGCTCCACTGTAGTACCCCTGATGTCATCCATACTGTCGTCCAAATATGTTTCGGCATCAGGACCAGTACGAATTTCACTGTCTTGTAAGATGTTGTCTTGCACTTCAAGAATTGCATCCATCTACCTATATTGCCCAAAAACTGCCTTGCAATTGGTGGTTTCAGTACTCTACTAGCATATGCCTGCAATACTTTCTGGATGTCATTATGCAATGTGAGCAATTTGCTTTACCTGCTTTGCATTTGCACATTGAAGTTATGCAGTGGTAAAATGGCATACTACAGGAATGCCAGCTTAATGTCATGGCTCTGCAGTCTCTCAGCTATTAGATCCACTTTAACAGACCATGGTTCACAGGACAAGAAGTAGGATCTCAGGGCAAGCCACAAGGCAAGCATTCATTTGATGACTTTTGACAAACTTAGCCCTTGAATGGGGGCGTACCTGATCATTTTAAGAGGTTCAGTATTCACAAACAGTGCAAACTCCTTAAGCTTTTGCTGGCGTTGTGCACTGCTGGAAAAGTGACAATAAATGTCAGGTATCAGCTCCTCTACAGGTACAGCTACTGCTTTTATAACAGATTTAATACATAAATCTGCAATATGGCACAAGCAGCCCATGTTGAAGATGTGTGGGTTAAACTCGTTTAACCTGGATAGCACAGAATTCCACTTACCAATCATGGAGGCAGCATTGTCTGATGAACAGGCCACCATGTTGTTCACAGGAATGTCAAACTTGCTCAGAGTCTCCATTACAGAGTCATAAATGGCTTGGCCAGTTCCACTGATACGACAGGCATGTCAAGGAATCTAACAACATTTTTACCAATGCCGTTGTCACAATAGCCAAGTAAAATGAAAAGCAACTTTTCATCCTCCATATCTGTAGTCTGGTCGAGGTACAAACAGTATGGCACTTTCTAACAAACTTGTGCAACATCTTGCTGATACTTTGCCACCATTACATTTCTTATAATGCAAGCAGCCTTTGTTGGTCCACAGGTCATTTTTTGTACCACCTCCGGATCCATGCAGTACCCTCTTCATATACCTCAGAAAATGATCCCCAGTCGTAAATGGCAAGTTGTGCTCAGCAAGTAGAGTCATAAAGGTTACTTTGGCCTGTAATACTTTAGAATTGGTTTTTTGAGTGGCAAACATTTCTGTCACCTTCCTCCCAGTCGAATGGTTGGTGCTCATCTTATGCTTTTCAGTGTCCATATGCCGTTGTAGACCATTCCTTCCTCCATGTCCTACATTAATATTTGTATCACGTCTTGCACAATGCATAGCCTGGACCACTCTTGCTTTCCATCACCCAGTCAAAGGTGACCTTCCAGCTACTTTGTAAGGTGGTCATTCGCTTCTTCTTTTCAGAGGCACCCCCTTCAGAGAAAAAGAGGGGGGTATAAATTGGAAATCAAGGGAATTCACAGGTGTACTGTGACATTATAGTTTTCCTTACAGTAAAACGTCACTTGTATGATAGCAAACAGTAGCCAAAAAAAATCTCACCCTTCTGAGTTGTTGCACTATAACAGTGCAAGAATGTTTGCACTGCACTCCTTCCCATTGTGGGTTGTATCATGCTGATGTGTGATTCTGCCATGACTTTGCTTCTGAAGAAAACTTATGATTAAGATAAAACGTGAGAATGGAAGCCAGAAACCTCTTTAAATGTGTGCAACTCAGTAAGACCAAGTAATACTGAGCACCATACATAGTCATAAAATGTGAATAAGCATTATTGCAAATCAGGTGTGCACTAAAATTCATGTTCTGAAATCACTTTTGCAATGTAATCCAAGTTTCATACAATTCTACCCCATTCAAAATAATACTAGACCTTGAACCAGAGCATGCCTTTCTTCTTAAACACAAAATGCCGTACACTTGACAGATGTGACCCTGCCCAGCACATTACGTTTCAATATTGCTCATACAAACTTAGAAAGTTGCTAGAAAACCAGGTTTTGCAGTAGCATTACTTTTCTGAAAGGTATGAAGCCTGAAATGCAAATGTCTGTCATTGTCTAACTTCAAACATTAATTTGCAATCAATCCATCAGAAAGCTACAGTTTTATGAAAAACAGACTAAATATGAGAAAAAAAAAATCTAAGATATGTTGTGAAAATCTGTACAGTTGAGAGACATGCCCCAGCGCTGACACCCCTGCCCAGCACATTACATTCTAATATTGCTCATACAAACTTAGAAAGTTGCTAGAATAACAGGTTTTGCATATAGCATTACTTTTCTGAAAGGTATGAAGCCTGAAACGCAAATATCTGTCATTGTCTAACTTCAAACATTAATTTGCAAACAATCCATCAGAAAAGCCACAGTTTTATGAAAAACGGACTAAATATGAGAAAAAAAATCTAAGATAAGCTGAGAAAATATGTACAGGTTTCATACAACTCTACCCCATTCAAAAGAATACTAGACCTTGAACCAGAGCATGCCTTGCTGCTTAAACACAAAATGCTGTACACTTGACAGATGTGCCGCTGCCCAGCACATTATGTTCCAGTATTGCTCATACAAACTTAGAAAGGTGCTAGAATAACAGGTTTTGCAGCAGCATAACTTTTCTGAAAGGTATGAAGCCTGAAACACAAATGTCTGTCATTGTCTAACTTCAAACATTAATTATTTGCCATCAATCCATCAGAAAGCCACAGTTTTATGAAAAACGTTCTAAATATGAGCGCAAAAAAATCAAGACATGCTGCAAAAATCTGTACAGTTGAGAGATATGCCCCAGGCCTGATATATTACATTCCAATATTGCTCATACAAACTTAGAAAGTTGCTAAAATAACAGGTTTTGCAGTAGCATAACTTTTCTGAAAGGTATGATGCCTGAAATGTACAAACACATACATTCATATCTCTTCTCTGCCTTTTGCCTTGTTACTATTTTTTATAGACACCAGAAACAGTAATCATACCTCTTAACCTTCTAAAGCAAGAAATACGGACAAAGGCCAAAAATGGGAACACTTTTTAAATACTGCTGATATAACTTCAAAGGTTGATAAAATAACAGATTTTGCATTGGCATGAAATTTCTGAAAGGTATGAAGTCTGAATCTCAAATGTCTGTCATTATCTTCTGACTTTTGTGGTAAATCATTAAAGACTAATCTGCCAAAAAAAACACAATTTTATTTGTGTGGTGCAGTTCTTAAGTAGTTAAGCAAGTTATAATGCAATAAGGTTAGAAACACTTTCATGGTACTTCATTGTGGAAACAGCAAGGCTGTTTAGCCATGCTGTATGAAGATATATGGACTAAATATATCATCTTTTTATCTTGGAAGTGAGATGTAATATGTCCCTGTCTTAAACTATGTCTCAGTACTGAACATTAATGCAAACCTTGAATTCATTAAACAAAATAATTACAGACAAGACAAATGTCATTTTTTTGAACTTATCAAGCAATAAATAAAAATAAAAAAAAAGTTTATAAATCTCATTAAACTGGAATAATATACCTGTGTTAATGGGATTTAAAATAACTGTTGATATCATCAAAGGGAAACTGCACAAACATTCCAAAGAATAATGCATTACTGATAATTTCGTCTATTGGGAAACAGAGCATACAACTAGACTTACCTGGGGGAAAAAGATAAATCTTAGTTCAGCAGAACGAGACCAGTAACTCAGACCACAGACCTCTTGGGAATAATTTACTCTGTCTCCGTTGAGCTGGGGCTG
Source organism: Protopterus annectens (assembly GCF_019279795.1). Classification (NCBI taxonomy): domain Eukaryota; kingdom Metazoa; phylum Chordata; order Ceratodontiformes; family Protopteridae; genus Protopterus; species Protopterus annectens. The sequence goes on from NC_056728.1 coordinate 1,608,000,134, forward strand.
AACTCAGTCTCCTTCTCAAGCCTGGATGAAGCCACAGCTTTCCTTAATATCTCCAGTCTCTCCCTCGGCAAATGAACAAACGTTGCAAATGTCTTCTCTTGACCTCCCAGTCTGACAGAATAGTAACGTCACCATTCCTGCAGCTCCTGCTGCCTTGATATGCGGACTAAGTGGACCCAATTGAGAACTGTAAGCACACCAGGTCCGCTGCAGCCGCTACATGCAAAACAGGGAAGGAAAGCAATGCTCTGATTGGCTGAAATTTCTACAGCTAGAACAGAGCTTGCTTTACCGCAAATTCGGGAGTACTTTCACCCAAATCAGGCACTCGGGAAGGTGAGCTGATTTTAGCTTAAAAATGGGTGTTCCCAGTTAATTCGGGACGACTGAGAGCCACGGGTATGTTAAAGTGAATGAACATAGCTCATGAAGATCTAACCTTATGATTAGTACACAACTTTTTGTATATTACATGATCTAGTCTGTCCACTTCAACAGAAAGACAGTCCTCCGTTTCTCCTTTTGAGTGGATTCAAGACATAATGCCATGAATAATAATTGCCCCAAAGGTCAACCCAGACCTAGAGATCATATTCTGCTTATACTGTCTTAATATAAGTATGTAAAAGAAACCAATGGCATAGCCAAACAAATACCGAAGAACTCCTGAAAATCACTGAAAATGCAGGTACAGTTGTAAAAGAATGTGCTTTTTGTACACTTGGTAGCGTTTTAACATACTTATCACAGAAGAAAGTTAATACAGTCTGAAAGCCACATTGATAAGGCAATCCTGGAAACAGCCCATCGTCGCGGATTTCAAAGTCTGTCTGGTCCGGTCCCGTCGATGTCGCATTTCTCTCCGGCCAGGAGCGGCGCTGTAGTACAGCAGCATCAGCGGCGCATTTTTCTTCAGTGTTTATGGAGGGAATCCGAGAAAATCCGACTGCAGACTGCAGGGGCGTAAGCTAAAAAGTTGTTCAGACTTCCTACTGGCCTTGGTTCTGTCCAGGTAGTATCGAAGTTGTCTGTGAATGTCTCTCTGTGAAAATTGGTGGTGGTGGTGCCCATTAGGGGCTGTAGTTCGATAGAGAGCGGTATTGCCCATTAGGGCCTGTAGTTCGAAACCCTTCTTGCTGAGGTAATTGCCAACAGGAAAGCTGTCTTCCATGATGGGGCCTTTCTTGGTGGCTTAATGTTCTTGATTCCAGGAGGATCAGTGTTGTATCTAGCTGAAATAGCTGATGCATGTATCTTTATGGAAGAATATGAGAGGTGGATTCTTTAGCATATCTGCCAAATATTCCAAGATTAGTGGGATGTACAACAATGATGCATCATGTCCCTTGCTGGTATTCCAATTGCTGAATCTTTTCCACTTTGCTAAGTAAACCTTTCTGGTGGATGGTCTACTGTTTCATTGTGTTGAGTCAAGAAGAGTAGAGCCATTGGGAAGGGCCCACCTCCTGGTGTGACATATGCTCCGTAGTAGTGGGTACCAGTGTTGTCTTGGCCAGCGAGCTATTATGATTCCCTTTGGGTCTCTCTGCTTTGATCTTTAGTAATACTGAGGTCAAGGTCCACTTCTGCCTGCCCCATGTAGAGATTAGTTGTGTGAAGACCTTCGGATGTAACCTCCACTCGTGTGGATCTGTGAAATTGTCTGCAAGGGTAAGAGTGTGGTGCCCCTTGCTTGTTTATATACACCTGCCTTCCCATGTCGCCCCCATCCGGTCTGAGGCGTCTGTGTTGCCTGGCTCACCGAGGCCCACCATAGGAATTCCTTTGCTTGAAGTAAATGCATGACATAGTCCAAGTTTTTGTCAACATCAATTTGTCGTCCGCTTGTATGGAGGCAGTCGTCCAGGTGCGGGTAAATTGTATCCCCTGGAGCCTGCAATGAGCATTACTGAAGCCAGGCATTTGTGAAATACTCTGGGCAGAGTAGATAAGCCAAATGGCAATGCTGAGTCCAGAAAAGCAGCCAAGACCCTTGCCCAGCATGGGAAGGAGTGCTGTAGAGTCAGCATTTCCCTGGTCTTGTTCTTGTTGTGGAACTCTTTCATAATTTCCCAAAGGGAGGAGCTATTTTGTTCCTGTCCCCTGTAAAGGCTCTGTATTGGCCTCTCTTCCGGCCACGCCCTGTTTTACCCTTTGAAATTTTTCTGGATTAGGAAAGGACCAGTTTTTGAAGGCCAATTCCTACTGAATCTGGGGAGCATTAGCACCAAAAAGTTCTTTTCTTTTCAAGGTGCCATCAAGTTTTGCCTTTACATGATCTGGTAGAGGTTGATCTTTAACCACGCATGTGTCTCTGAATGACTGTCCCTGTCCTGCAGGAAGTGATTGCTTACTTGCTGAGTGTTATGTACAGCTTCCTGCAAAGCCTTCCTGTCTAAAGGAAATATAAATCATCCAAAACATCAAGTACAGGAGGAATAGCTAAGGGCCTGTGCTGGCTTCTTAAGGAAAAATTAAAAAGTTTTCTGGAATCAGAATATTCTGAAATGTTCCCTCATGGTATGCAGAACTTCCCCAAAAAAATATCCGGTCTGGAAGAGCTCTTCCTGGCTATCAGAGTGGACAGAGCCCTCAGAATCTTCATCTGAAGGAATAGGGTCAGAGGGTTCAAAGGATGGGCCTGTGAACCTCTAATCATAGAAATTAAGTCAGCAGCCATGGACATAATTTGTGTCTCTGGAGTAGGCTGAGGTAAGGTTTTAGTAGTAAGATGCTTTGTTTTGCTGGCTGCCTTAGCCAGATCCACATGCAAGAGTGACCTTGTCTACAGCAATGGTCTAGGGCATTTCCTCGGTTTCGGTATCCGGAGGAAAATCGATAACGTGATGTCCGGAATCGTCGGTCCGGTAACCGGTGTCTCTCGGTTGGGCGGTGGAGAGACGAAAAGGTCCCAGCGTAGTACTTTTTTTGATGACCCGGGTGTCGAAGAATACAGGAGCTGACCGAGCGCGAACTGCTTCTGCTGCGGGCACACAGCGGCAAGAAAGACTGAAAGCTCTGCGTCGGAGAGAGAGAAAAACGACATCAGCCGACGTCGGACCGCCTGAGGCAGGACAACCCACATGTTATGACTGCAGTTGCATTCTTGAAGGACATCGTTCTGACTTGCTCTGCCCGCAACAAAGATGACACAAAGCTGATCACCCTTTCTAAAACCCTTATTTATGGCAAAATAAAATCACAGTTGTTGGTATACGTCCAAACAATTTAACAAATATTCCCCTCTGCTGAAGTATTGTGGAAAAGATTCTGGTAGTTTAATTTTATGACTAAGGTTAGTCTCGGAGGCTAACTTGCGCATAAATCAAATGCAATCTTTATGGAATACAATATGCAGTAGCTTTGAAGGAATGACTGAGGACTCTGAAATACTAACACTGGTCATTACCAACATGGGAAATCGATGCTCCACACCTATTGTCACCCCCTCATTAGTCACGTCTGACCATAAGCTAATCACCCTTAACATCCCTCCCCCACCCCCCAGTAAGGAAACCTCCATAAAAAACTTCTCCAAAGCCAACTTCATGCTACTCAAGTCAGAAGTGACAAATTTCATGATACCCATGCAGACGGGAGCTGAAAGTTCAACTGCTGAATCCTACACTAAGGCACTGTACAAGCACATCCACTCATGCATACATCGTGCCATCCCAAATAGAACCAAGATGCTCTCATCCAAAAAAAAGAAGCCAATCTGGTTGTCCCCTGCCATAAACAAACTTTACAACAAAAGGAAGAAACTGTTGCAGAAAAGAGGAAAATCCCAGGATGCAAAAAACTTCCTTACCAGCCTCAGTAAGAAACTGAGATCCCTCATAAAATCCTCCAATGCTAGTTATGAAAATAAAATTGCCAAAGATTCCAAAGACAACAACAAGGCATTCTATAACTATGTCAAGAATCTAAATGGCAATGCTCAGATCTGCTCTGAGCTAAAACAGAATGGCATTAAATATACTGATCCCAAGGATATTGCCAATATCCTGGCAGATCGATTCAGTGCCAACTTCACCCCCCTCTCACCCCTTAAATGGCCCATCTCAATACCAGAAGATTGCCAAATTCCGGTAATAGCCACACAGGTAAAAAACACACTCTCTCCAAAACTAAGAATACAGCATCCATGGGACCAGATGATATCCCGGGTTGTGTGCTACATGAACTACAGTATGAATTGGCACCTCACCTAATTGTCATGTTTAATCATAGCCTCACCTCAGGTTTCGTGCCCACTGAGTGGCGCACAGCTACAGTTATCCCACTCCACAAGGGGGGGATCCACCTTGGATCCCAGAAACTACCGTCCCATCAGTCTGACAAGCCTTATCTGCAAGGCCATGGAGTATATTATCATGGAACTTATAAACAAAGACATTGGCAACCTTCAAACACTGGACTCCACCCAGTTTGGGTTCGTAAATGGCCGATCTTGTCTCCTGAACTTGACTGACTTCTTTGAATCAGTCTCCAGAGCCATGGACAAGGGTAAGGTGGTCCACACAGCCTATCCAGACCTTGCCAAGGCCTTTGACACCATCCCCCACTCTGGAATCATAGATAAACTTACTAAGCTGGGCATTAATCCCTACGTCACCCAATGGGTTGCTAACTGGCTTACTGATAGAACCCACACTGTAAAAGTAGCCGACTCCAAATCCAGCTCCAGACGAGTGGAGTACCTCAGGGTTCAGTCTTGGGACCACTCTTGTTTGGCATCTACTTCTCTGAAGTACAGGCCAACATTAAGGGACTCTGGATAACAAAGTTTGCAGATGACTGCAAACTGAGAGCCATTATTGAATCCCCAAATGATATGGATACTCTACAAAAGGGCCTTACAGAAACAGATGCTTGGTGCCAGAGCCATGGGCTCAAGCTCAATGCCAAGAAATGTATAGTTATCCCCTTTGGGAAAAAACATGTATCCGTGAATTACCATATAGGTGGCAGTACACCAAATACCGAAAGTTTGATAAGAGACTTGGGGACACAGGTGGTCAGTGATTTCACCTTCGATAACCACATCGCCACAACAGTCAGGAAATCCTTCTATGTGGCACAGCTCATCACTAAGGGCTTTTCATCCAGAAAAAAGGAGGTCATTGTCCCACTGTACTCATCCCTCATTAGACCCATTATAGAATACAATGCCCCATTTGGTATGTACCTCCCAAGACATCTGCAACAACTGGAAAGGCCACAGAAATACCTCACTAAAAGAATCACAGGCCTAAAGCGGATGCCCTACGCTGATCGCCTTAAAAAACTTCAGCTATACTCTATCGCATATCGTCTACTCAGAGGCGATCTTTGCTTAACATACAAGGCCATGTCAAACCCAGAGCTGTTGGACATGCTACACTTAAAGAAATCCCAATCCCTCAGAGCCACATGCTCCAGGAACCTGGGATGCAACTCCCAGACTTGTTCTGAGTTGATTCTAAACGACAAAAAATACACTGAACCCACAGACATCGCCAATATCCTGGCAGACAGGTTCAGTACAAATCCCCCCCCCCCCCAAAAGAGCAAATATCTATCCCGGCAGAGTGCAGCCTCCCAAACATCTCTGATGCTCAGGTGAAGGCCGCCCTCTCCAAAGCAAAAAACACTGCTTCCATGGGACCAGATGGTGTCCCGGGTTGTGTCCTACATGAACTCCAAGAAGAACTAATCCCTCAAGTAAAACTGCTGTACAATCTCAGCCTCACTACAGGATATGTGCCCAAAGAATGGCGTACAGCAACAGTGGTCCCACTCCACAAAGGTGGCGCCTCTGCGGACCCTGGAAACTATTGCCCCAGAAGCCTGACAAGCCTAGTATGCAAGGCTATGGAGAGGATCATCATGGAACTCATAAACAAAGACATTGGAGACCTACAGACACTAGATCCTACCCAATTTGGCTTCATCAAGGGCAGATCCTGCCTTTTGAACCTGGTCGACTTCTTCGAAACAGTCACCAAGGCCATAGATGAAGGGAAGGTAGTCCACACAGCCTGTCTCGACCTTGCAAAGGCATTTGACACAATACCCCACTCAGGCATCATAGATAAGCTATCCAGCCTAAATATAAACCCCTATGTCACAAGATGGATTGCAAACTGGCTCAAAGACAGAACCCACAGAGTCAGAGTTGCTGGGGCCATGTCAGACTCGAAACCAGTCACAAGTGGCGTCCCAAAAGGTTCTGTCCTGGTACCTCTCTTGTTCAGTATTTACTTTTCTGAGGTACAGGCCAACGTGGGAGGACTATGGCTCACCAAGTTCGCAGATGACTGCAAACTGGGCGCGATAATTGACTCTCCAGCTGACACAAACATGCTTCAAAAAGGTCTCGCAGAGACGGATAACTGGTGCCAAAGCCATGGTCTAAAGCTAAATGCCAGAAAGTGTATAGTCATACCCTTTGGCAAAAACAATGTGCCCACAAATTACCACATAGGTGGTAACCCATTAAGTACAGAGAAAGTAATTAGGGATCTGGGGACCCAAGTTGATAGCAATCTCTCCTTTGACAACCACATTGCCAAAGTGGTTAGAAAGACCTTCTACATAGCCCACCTCATCATGAAAGGATTCACATCTAGATCAAGAGAGGTAATCATGCCCCTTTAGTCATCCCTCATCAGGCCCATCATAGAATACAATGCCCCCTTTGGGATGTACCTTACCCGACACCTGCAGCAATTAGAAAGACCCCAAAAGTACCTCACCAGGAGGATCAAGGGACTCAAACAGATGCCATATGCTGCTCGGTTAAAAAAACTCCAACTCTACTCAGTTGCATACCGCATACTCCGAGGCGATCTATGCCTGCCATATAAAGCTATGTCCAACCCAGAATTAATGGACATGTTCCACCTCAGTAAATCTAAATCCCTTAGAGCTATGCACTCGAGGGACTTGAACCTCAGCACAGAAATAAATAGAACATGCTGGAGGGACAGATTCATAACCCAGAGGCTCCCTTCGCTCTGGAATAGAATTCCAGTTCATGTTAGGCAGAGCACCTCACTGACTCTCTTCAAGAAGAATCTTGATGAGTGAATGGGGGATCGTAGGTTTGTCCCGGGGATTACTTCCATGTCACTATTAGACAGAGGCACAGTAAACTAAACTTTAAAAAGGGCACAGTATACTCAAATCAAGGGGTGGCGTAAGCCAAACACAATCGGGCTAGGCTTATAAATGCCCCAGGGCAGATAGCCTAGTATGAACCTATGAACCTAAACCTTGTCATCACAATAAACAAAACATGCTGGAGGGATAGGTTCCTGACACAGAGACTCCCAGACTCTGGAATAGATTGCCCATACATGTCAAGCAGAGTGCCTCTTTGGTCCTCTTCAAAAGGAACCTTGACAATTGGATGGGAGAAAGGAAATTCACCCCGGGGATCACGTCAGTCGCCCTGCTAGACAGGGGTCCAGGGAAGTAAATAGTGTGGGAAAGAAATAGCCAGGGAATTGTTATGGCTAGGCTTGTATAGGCCCTAGGGCTGATAGCCTAGTACCAACCTATGAACCTATGTAACTGCTTATTAAAAAACAGTCTTCCAAGGCAAGTACTTGAGATTAGTGTTATCTGCTGGATTAAAAGACGCCAGTGTTACTTTCTCCAAGAAGAGATTCAAATCCCTTGAGGAACAGGATCAATATGGGGCAGTCTTAAAAGGAATGCACCTCTTAAGAAGGTCTTAAAACCTTAAAGGAAGATGGAGAAAACAGTGAAGATGATGGTGTAAAGTCAGAAATGGCTGCTATTATGCATCTTAACAGTGGAACAACTACAAGTACAAGACCTTAACAAAAATATCTGCTGATAACTACAACACAGAAGGAAAATGGGCAGAAAAAGAATTGATACATTAGTTAGATGCCCACAGAAAGAATTCAGAATTCCATCAATTTGTTCTTGTATTTTTTTTTTCTTGTAAGTTGCTTTTGAGCAGCTGTGAGCATCATGGCCATCACAGGAACTGGGAAAAACATGCCAATAATCTGAGGGATTTGATGTCTGGGTGAGGCTTACTGGACAGATGGAATAATTGTCCCTCCAAGGGTCTAAGAAGAAGAGGCTGCTTTAGAAGGTGAAGCTACAGCAGGAGAAAATATCTGAATGGGCAAAAACGGTGTTGTGAGAAAGTCTTTTGCCCTACACTGTTTGGCCTTTTGTTGGAATTTCATTACGAAGGAAAAAGGATGAAAAGCACGAAGATGACCTGGAGGCCACTGATGGGCCACAGCATCTTGGGAAGTCTGCCTATATGGGAACATGAGGGAGAAACAGCTGCTACATTTCACAGTGGTCAAGAAGATAGCAAAGAGGTAGCAGTACAGCTTTCCACAGTAATGGAAGGTGGCATCTGTCAGTGATCAACTGAGGGGACCACTCATGAAGCATCAGTAAATACAGGCTGAGCTTGTCCATTACAGAACTATCTTGAAGGTGATGTGCCTTGTTTTCAGACAGTGACAAGTCAACGTGGCCTATTCCCATAAACTCATGACTTGTTAGCAAAGCGGAAAATAATAAGATCCCCCTACTTGCTGGTGCAACAAACCACCTCCATATCATCACAGTGAATGGCAATGTCACCTTAGGGAATAAGGTCCTGCACAGCCTGCACCTTAAGGAAGAAGACCCTCATATGCAGTACACTAATGCACAGAAAGGCCTGTTCTTGTGACTAAGTCCCTTGTACCATCTCTCTCAGTGTCCTGCAATCCCATTGACAGAAGCTATCACACATGGGGGAAGGGGGTTAGACACTGCTTTTACATACGTTGTCTGAAGAAGACACCAAAACAAATACCAGTAGCAAACCTATGAATCATACCTACTGGGACACTGCATCTATGTTCTGAGCCCAGTAAATCCTGAGTGCCATGAACAATTCTCATATAATATCTAACAGAGTAGGACATTTCTCACTATCATGACATTTATTGACTACAGTCATGCAGCATCCATTACTGATGGGTCAGTAAAAGAATGGTGAAAGCTTGACTGAAGTTTCAAAATTCTGCTGCAAGGCTGACAAGACAAGATTTATATCCATGTGGCAGCTAATGTTGCTAAAGTCTGTACTCTAATAATGTGTCTAGAACTTGGAACAAAAGTTCACTATCAACCAGGTCTATCTCACACATTCATCTTTTCAAACCATTACTAAAAGACTTCCTCTCTGCCTCCAGGCTCTGTCTCTGCTCCCCATCCGGGGCATATCTTTATCTAACATCCTTTATCACCTTCTTATGCCACCCTTTGAAGCATGAAATCACTTAAATCTGCTTATCCCCTTCTAATACTTCACTTTATTGCAGTACTTAAACTACTTTACCTATTTCTAACTTAGTACAACCATATTTTCATTCAATTTCTCTTTCTCTATTAACATGTAACCATGCTTATCCCCACTAATATCTTGCTCTAATGGATTTCTTAAATTACTCCTACCTATTTTATCTTTGAAGTCTCCAGTCTCACTGGGTGGTGCTGTCTGAATTTTCAGGATGCATACATACACAAATACTTGCTGTTGAATGGACAGACTGGATCATGTAAGATAAAGAGGATTATGGTTGGATCACCGATCATAACCAGCTTATGATGATATTGAGACATGAACGTTAAGAAATTCGCCTCAACAGCAAAGCTTGAAAGATGAATGTTGGCATCCATACTGAGAACACAGAAAAAGAAGTTATGTCTTACCATAACGTTCCATCTGTGTTGTTGATGATCTTTCATTCATCACTGATGGGTCTGGTTCCAAACCCTCAGAACTGAGTTGGCCTAATATCAAGCTCGCGCCAGCCAAAAAACTCTACCCATAATGCCCGTCTCCCTGTTACCTCAGATCAACTTTGCCCAGTATTAGTAAAACAAGAGGCCATTTCTGCGCAAATGCCCTAACTCACCACTTGGACCCAAAGTATCTCCAGGAGCCTTTGGAGGGGGAAGGAGGGTGGGAAGTGATGAATGAAAGAAGATCAACAACACAGATGGAACTTTATGGTAAGACATAACTTCTCTACCTGATGATGTTAATCTTCTTTCCATTCATCACTGATGGGACAGAATCCCCAGCTACTGTGTGATCCTTGGGTGGCCCTTATGGAAGAACATTCCTGAGCACCAGTGAGCCGAAGGCAGCTCTCCCTCTGGAGACCACATCCAATTTGTAATGATTAATAAAAGTGTGGGGGTTAGCCCATTGGGCTGCTGCACAAATATCATTCATAGAGGCTCTTGAATGGAAGGCTATAGAAGTTGCCACAGATCTGGTAGAGTGGACTTTAGCATTCTGTGGTATAGGTTTTTTCACAAGTGAATAGATGTAGCGTATGCAGTCCCTTAGAAATTTAGATAAAGTGACCTTGTATACAGAATTTCCCATTCTGGGTCCAGAGAAGGAAATGAAAAGTTGGTCAGTTTTATGTATTGCTTTGGTTCTGTCTAAATAAAATCTCAGTTGTCTGTTTACATCCAAAGAATGTAGACAGTATTCCCCTTTATTAGTAACATTTGGGAAAAACACTGGCAAATCAATGCTCTGATTGATGGAAAAATCTGGAATAACTTTGGGGAGAAAAGACGGGTTTGTCCGGAGTGATACTCTGCCCTTGTGGAAGATTAAATGGAGCCTTTTAATGAATAATGCCTAAAGCTCTGAAATTAATTTGGCTGACGTGATGGCTACCAGGAAAAGGGACTTCCAAAATAAAAAACTGAGGTCAAACTTTGCTGCAGGTTCAAAAGGAGGTTGAGTTAAGGACTGAAGAACTAACGTTGAGGTTCCATGGCTCTATAGACTGTCTGATTGGAGGCCTAATGTGAGAGATCCCTTTAAGAAAGGTTTTGCATAACTGAAGAGAGATGAGGGGAGAATTACCCAAACCATCATGAAAGTTAGAAATAGTCGTTAGATGCACTCATATGGTAGAGGCCGCAGCTCCGTCTTAGAAGAATTTTGACAGACATTGTAAGACTGCTGTAACTGGAGCTAAGTACGGGTCTAGCCTTCTTTTCTTAGACCAAACAGAAAACCTCTTTCATTTGTCTAGATATAGTCTTCTGGTGGATGGCTTGTGTGAGGCCAGGAAAATGTCACATACAGGTGAGGGAAGGTTATCCTGCCTGGCGATTAACGGAAGTTGAGAAACCAAGCTGCCAGCTTGAGACTGGATAGGTTCGGGTGACTCAACCCTTGGGGGTGAGAAATCAGGTCTGGAAAAGGGTCCAGAATCCACAGTCAACATAATAGATGAGGCCGAAGGAAGGGGTACCAAACTTGTTGAGGCTAAAAGGGGGCTATGAGGATCACTTTGCATTTCAACCGAATGGCTTTCTTTATGAATTGGGGAATCAGAGGGATGGGGGGATAGGCATATAGCAGTTCCATGGGCCAATCATGAATCAGAGTGTCCCTCGGGGACTCCCCCTGTGGAGGAAATAGGGCAAAATAGCTGCTGCATTTGTTGTTTGAAAGGGAGGCGGAATAGGTCACAGCAAGGCTGGCCCCAATGGCTGAAAAGTTTTTGCTGCTACGTTGGGATTGAGGGACCACTCGTGAGTCAGGAGAATACATCTGTTCAACTTGTCTGCAATCACTTCAGAATTCCCAGGGATGTATGTTGCTATCAGAAAGCAGTTGGAAGCTATCGCCCACTGCCAAATTCTCATGGCTTCTCGACACAGGGGATAGGACTTGGTTCCTCCTTGCTTGTTGATATACCAGACTACCGACATGTTGTCTGACTGAATTGCGATCGTTCCAGAAGGAAGAACAGAGTGGAATGCTTGCAACACTAACAGCACCACTCTCAGTTCTAGAATGCTGACATGCAGGTTGGCCTCCAGAGTGGGCCATGTGCCTTGGACTGTCTTTCCCTGGAAATGCCCCCCCCCCCCTTATCAGGGAAGCAACCATGGTCATAATGGCCTTGGGTTGGAGAGGATGGAATGGGCAGTTTCAAAGTTCTGTGTCTGGCATCATCCACCAAAGAAGGTCCTGCTTGCAACAATTGTTTATCTGAATTTGAAAGCATAGAGGGTGGTAATTTGGAAACCACTGAGATAGCAGAGGCCACTGAAGTATTCGCATATGCAGTTTTGGAAGAGGGACTATTAGTATGGAAGCTGACATGGATCCTAAAACCTGAAGAACCTCCCTTGCTGAGGCTTTGTCTTGACAGAGCATCACCCAGAGCTGGAGCCTCATTCTCCGAAGTCTGTGAGCTGGGAGAGACACCAGATAAGAACGGGTGGCAAAGATTGCTCCAGCGAACTCTATGTTCTGAGTCAGACCAAGGTTGGATTTCTCCCAATTTATCGTTATTCCCAAACGTCTCACCAGGCAAAGTGTGTACTGCAGGGCTGTTACCAGAAGATGCTTGGTGGCGGCAGTAAAGAGCCAATCATCCAAATACGGAAACATCCAGAATCCTTGCAGCCTCAAGTGAGCTGTGACCACTGCCATGCACTTTGTGAACACTCTGGGGGCTGTAGAGAGTCCAAATGGCCGGGCACGAAATTGGTAGTGCTTGGCTCCTAGCCAGAAGTGAAGTAGACTGCTGGAGCATTTGTCCATTTTCATGTGGTAATACACGTCACGGAGATCTATTGAGCACATCCAATTGCCTTCCCTTAGAAAAGGGAGAATGGACTGAACTGAGACCATCCGGAATTTCGTTTGGGCAACGGACTTGTTCAAATTGCTGAGATCCAGAATTGGTCCCCAGTCCCTTGTCTTTTTTGGCACCAAAAAGAATCTTGAGTAGAATCCGGATCTGCATTGGTCTGGTGGGACTATTTGGATGACTCTTTTTTGACACAGCTTGTTTATTTCTGCAGCTGCTTCTTCTCTTTGACTGGGTGGAATGTCAGAAAATTTTGTCAGAAGATTTGGGTAAGTGATGAGGGGATTGGTGTAGCCTCTGGCTATGATCTTCTGCACACAACGGTTGGAAGTTATCGAATGCCAGGCAGCGTGGTGCAGAGAGAAACGTCCCCTGACTGCTTCCAGAGGAAAGCAATTGGGCCGCTCTTCAGGAGCGCTGGTAAGGCTGCCCAGAGAAAGAATTCCCTGGGTCCCTGATTATGCAGACCCCCTCTGCCTCGGTAGGGGTGTCTTCCAGAATTGTTACCCCCTCTGTCCCTGGGGGTATCCATCACCACGTGTAGCATGGAAAGGACCCTGAGATTTTTTGTGCCACATTTTTCCGCTCCTCTGGTTCCTGGAAAAGGAATGTTGAGGATTGGAAAAACATAGACCTACGGCAGACAGGGTCTTACCATCCTGCTCACACCTGGCCAGGGTGTCTTTCACCTTGGGGCCAAAAAGGGAAGATGCTTCCATTGGAGCATTCAGGAAGGAAGACTTGAAAGGGCCCGCAAAGTCATAGTGGCACATCCAGGCATGGTGTCTCATAACTATGCCTGAACCCGCAGCTCTAGCCGCCCATTCGGTTGCATATGAGAGCAACCTCATGGATCAATTGGAGATCGATTCTAGGGTTGTGAGCTGCAAGGCAACTTTGTCTCTTACCTCGTCAGACACCTGTCCTGCGAGTGTTTCAGAGAGTTCAGAAACCAAATCTCTTTGGAGCCTCGTAAAATGTGCCAAGTAATTCAGGGACCGTATGGCAAAAGTCGTTGAAGCAAATACTTGCTTCCCTAATCTGTCCACACCCCAGGGCTCTCTACTGGGCGGATGAACAGTACAACTCTCTGCAGAGATCTTCTTTCGTGGCCGCCCCCCCCCACCACAGCATCGATCGGTAAACCTCTTCACAAATGTGGGTTTACCTCAGGGGGGGGATAGTATCTTGTCAGGTCTCTGAGGGATCGACTCAACAGAATCAGGGTTCTCCCAGGTGTGATGCACCACACGTTGTACCAGCTCGTCTGCAGGCGGGTTCAACCAAGAGGTAAATGGCCGGGCACAGAAAGCCTACAGAAACACAGACCCCTTGGAAGAAGGGTTAGTGGGCTTCCAATCACCCCCCTGTTTCAACATTTCAAGGATGTCCCCAAAGGAGACATCATCAGGGGGTGATTGTGGGGACCCTATATGGTTATCAAACTCCATATCCTCTGTCAGAGACTCTTCAGGGGAGTCTACGTGCTTCCTCTTGCATGATCTCTTCCATGGGGGCTCCTCAGCAGGGGCTTCTAAGGAGAACTCGGAAGAGTGGGGGTCTTGTAACGGGGTCTCCTGTGACTTTCCTGGCTGGTGTTAGCTGTAGCTCAGGGGAAAAAGAGGTCTGGGGTTCCGACGTCGGTGGAATGCTTCCAGAACCAAGTGCCCTCTCCATAGCTCTGAAAGCAGGTCCGCCCGAAGATGGATGGGAGCCCAGAACTGAGAAGGACAACCTCTGAACTGGGGTCACACCCTGCTCCATTGAATCCGCTCCCGAGGGTGGAGCCTCAAGCAGGATCAGTGCAGAGAGAACTCCCGGCACCATGGATGGAACTGTAGACAAACTCAGAACCGTACTGTGAGCCGAAGAGCCTGTAGCCCAGTCATGGGGTTGAGGAAGGCCTGGTTCACAGGGGACTGAAGGCCAAAGGGACAGTCTTAGAGCCCAGTGAGGTCCACTACAGACGGCGAGATGGGGGGGTTCCGAAAATGACATCGGAGCTGAAGACTATGGAAATGGTATGGTCAAAGGAGGAAAGTAGGATGGAGTCCATGGAGAAACCAACCCAGGTCCTGCAGGTGGATGGGTCCTAGACAGAGTGGGTATCCCCCTGGCTATCAAGCTGATCCAAAAGACACACCACGTCAAACTCGGAAAGGCTCCTGGTGGATCTAGTGGATATCCCCCATGGGGAGTCAGGTCGTTCTAGGAATGGACTATATACTTGCCCTAGAAATGGATCTGTTGATGGAGAGTATCGGGTCCGTGGTGTGGACTTTATCGGCACCGATATCTCAAGTTTGGGGACAGGAAGAAGTGGCATCAAAACTGTCATTATCAAAACTGTGAAAGGACTCGGTGCTGGAGGGGCACTCGGAGCTGACACAGAAGACTCAGTAGCAAAAATAATCACAGAGATAGGCATTGAAGACTGCACTGTGCTAAAGCGGCACACAGTGCCGAAGTTGTAGTAACCTTTGGAAAGTCAGTAGTCAGTGCCGTAGACAGCATCTGAGCTGAAGCTGGCGCCGATATAGGAACAGTCATAGTTGGAGCAGAAGAGGTCAGTGCCAATGAGGCAGACTTGTGCTCCAAAGACAATTTTGGTACCTCAGACTTTACAGGCTTGCCCTGGTCACTCGATGGTGAAGAGGGAACAGAGTGGGACCTTTTATTTTCCTTGGTTGGAGAGGATGAGACCTCCGTCACAGAAAGGTCCTCTGAAAATGGCGACTTAAAGGAGGCCTTTCAGAATCGTTTTTTGCACTCATTCAAGGTGCACTGACTAAAACTTTGACAAATCACACAAGGGAGTTGCACCAAAAGATAGGGCACCCCCAAACAATAAATACAGTCATCATGGGAATCACTGTTAGGCAGTTTACCCTTACATGAAGTACAATGCTTAAACCCCGACGTGCCCTTTATATCAGACATCATGAACAAAATATACACAAGTCAGAAAACTAGGCAGAGTTCTACTATATCTACATCTAAATATATATCAAAGGATAAGTGAAAAGGAAGAAGAAATACCAACGATGGTATTTAAGAAATACCACAAGGGTAGGAAGAAAGGCCGTACCACAAATGGCACTTAAAAATTACCACAACGGTAGAAACAGAAGGGTAAAAAGTTCTATAAATAGCTTCAAAGTTAAAGAAATATCAAAAATACCAACAAGGAATAAGAGATTGACACAATATCCAGGAGAAATGTCAAAAGTTTTTCACTTAGCTGAGAGCTTGGCTGGAACGTGGATTTATGGCTACGTGGCAAACGAGATCTGGGGTAACAGGGAGAAGGGCATTATGGGTAAAAGCTTAGCTCAAGAGTTTTTTTGCTGATGTGAGCTTGGTATTAGGCCGACTTTGTTCCGAAGGCTCGAAACCGGACCCATCAGTGATGAATGGAAAGAAGATTAACAACATCAGATTAAGGGGTTATGATCGGTGGGATGATCTTACTTCTTTGTAGAGCATGGAGCTTTATCTGCTCCATGTACTACTAGTTAAAGGGGAAAAAAATCGCTTAGTGTTTTCCTGGCTTTCAAAGCTGTAAAATACTTAGGGAGCACTGTCAGAGAGGTAGCGTAATGCAGTCCATTAAAGTTACACTTACCTCCATGCCTCTCAACTGCCTAGATTTTCTCAGGTCATCCAGATTATTGCTTCATATTTTTGGTCGGTTACTCATAAAATGTTGTTTGGACAAACCAATGAGGCTTAAAGTCACTAAATATTGTCATACATTTGAGTTTCAATATTCGCATTCTTCAGCTAATGTAGGCAAACACACATCCTGTTATTCTATTCATCTCTCAACTTTTTATTTTTTTTTATTTTTACAGAAGGTTAGGGACATGTAAGGATAAAAGGCAGAGGCTGTCATTTGCTAGTCAGTACAGGCAGATTTTACTGCCTAGTGTGGGACCAACCATTAATATAAGCAGATGGTGCTTAACATCCATTAAGGTAAGCTTGCTTGCAATTCTAGAGCTTAAAGGACCACTACGTGCTGCTTTGCTTGTTTTCTCATTTCCAAGGTCCTCTTTTCCCCCATCTTTTGAATGCAGTACTGTACCATACTCCTTCCACTATCCAAAATCTCAATTTCAACGTTTTTTTCAAGAGCTGTTCTTACAGCTCCAGTACTGTGAGCCATTTTTAAGCATATAACAGTCTCACAGAGCTGTAGAAAACATAAGGCCACTCAAACTGTTTGCTAATAACGCCCTTTGTTATTTTTCACGTTTTCCTCAGTTGCTGCCCAAGGACTGCCCATGAACCACCTGCTTCAGTCCTTTCGCCCTGTGAACACCCCAATCATTAACTATGTATCCAATTTTTTTAATGTTGGTTACTGCAGCCAATAAAAATGAGATGCTGACTGACTTTGGGAACTACTCTGTTTAGTGCAGTTTCTAGACGCATCTGTTTGGTTGATGGATTACTACCAAATAATAAATAAACTGGTTCCGATCTGTTTTTTTTTGGGGCTTACTACCTTACTTGCACAACTGATTTGGTTCCGATCAGTTCTGACCCTTATTTGCCACAACGTCGGTAGCGGTAAGTTGGAAGATTTCCTTACGTACCAATACATCACTGCAATTATTTTGATTCTCTCAGAAAGGTAGACCAACTACTGAAAATCTATGCTTGTGCCCGATCAAACCTCATACCTGTAAAAAAAAGAAAAAAAACACAATGTGCTGCAATAGACTGGAGTTATACTGGTTGTATGCATTATATGCACTGATCGCTTACAAGCTTCATTCTGTAATTGCCATTTTTAACAGTAAGAAACCACTTGCTACAAATGTAACAAGTGCTTGCATCAAATGTTTATGGCAGAAATGTTTGTTTTTTTTTCTTTGTTTGGGGTGAGTGGGCAATAATTAGAAGTTATGTACATACCATAACGTTCCATGTTAGTTGTCTTCTCTCGCCTTCTTTCTTGCTGGATGGGTTCGGAGCCGATCCTTGGCTCCGACTCGGCACTTGCTAAGCTTGAGAACTCATTTTACCAGCTCGAGGCAACCCTATATCCCACGATGCAAGGTGTGACTACCTCAGATCTCGTTTGGTAGCTAGATGAAAACCCTGCCAAAAAAACACTTCTTCCCCAGGAAGAAGATTACTAAATGTAGGAGAAAATAGGCCGATAGCCACTAACAATAATGACTCATCCTACTGGGAACTCTTGGAAAGAGTGACAACACCCCCAACAAAAGGAAGGTACAACCTCAAGATCAGTCCAGGCCAGGGGGAAGGAGGGAGGGAAAGAAGGCGAGAGAAGACAACTAACATGGAACGTTATGGTATGTACATAACTTCTAAATGTTAAGTTGTCAAACTCTTCATTCTTGCTGGATGGGACCGCCTAGCACCTCTATCCTGGGTGGCTCAATGGAACAGACTCTTGAGAACTGTGGAACCAAACCTAGCCCTGTCCCTGGAGGCCAAGTCCAATTTGTAATGATAGACAAAGGTGTGAGGAGTGGCCCAAGTGGCTGCTGCACAAATGGTGTCAATAGGTAGCCTATCCTGAAAGGCTGTGGATGTGGACAGGCTCCTGGTAGAATGTGCTTTTGGTTTTGAGGACAGTTGCTTGCCTCTAAGATGATAAACATAAGAAATGATAGAAGACAGCCATCTGGATAAGGTCACTTTAGAGACTGGGAGACCTTTTCTGTTCTCTGCATAAGAAAGGAACAGTTGATCAGATTTTCTGAATTGTTTAGTTCTGTCCAAATAATATCCGAGTTGACGATGGACATCTAAGCAATGAAGTTTTTGTTCAGCTTTGTCTGAATAATTAGGGAAAAAAACTGGCAAATCAATAGATTGATTAAGATTCGTCTGGGAAGCAACTTTGGGCAAAAAAGATGGATTAGGTCTTAAAGATACCCTATCTTTGTGAAAAACCAAGTACGGGGAACGGACACAGAAGGCCTGAAGTTCAGAAACCCTTCTAGCTGAAGTAACAGCCACCAAGAAAATTGTTTTCCAGGAAAGAAACTTTAAGAGCATGTAGCAGCCGGTTCGAAGGGGGGTAGAATCAAGGATGCCAGCATTAAGTTCAAATCCCATTGCGGAGGAGGATCTCTGATTGGAGGCTTCAGGAGAAATATACCTCTGAGAAAGGCTTTGCAAAGCTTGTGGGACATTATGTTTTGATCCGCTAAACCAACATGAAAATTAGAGATTGCTGCCAATTGGACTTTAACTGTAGAAGAAGAAGACCCTGCTTGAAAAATCTCTGCTAAGAAGTCCAAAACTGAATGCACTGGAGCAGTAAAGGGATCTAAGTGTTTAGACTTCACCCAGAAAGAAAAACTTTTCCACTTACTAGCATAAATCTTTCTGGTGGAGGACTTTAGAGAAGCTACTATGATATTCCTAACGGGGTTAGAGATCATAGGGAGCCTGGCTAAGGAAGGAAGTGGTGTAACCAAGCAGTGAGGTTGAGGGAACGAATGGCCCTGTGCGGTTGACCCGACTGGTGGGTCAGAAGGTCTGGAACTGGGTCCAGATGCCAAGGCTGCGCCAGGAGATGACGATGCAGGGACGGAAACCAAATTTGTCGAGGCCAGTAAGGGGCAATGAGGATCAACTTGGCTCTCAATACGGTAGCTTTCTGAATAACTTGTGGTATCAGTGGAAATGGAGGAAAGGCATACAGAAGTCCCCGGGGTCAATCCTGGGTTAGAGAGTCTCTCAGGGAATGGCCTGGTAGAGGAAAGAGGGTGAAGAAGTCCGGGCATTTGCTGTTTTGGGGTGTAGCAAAAAGGTCGCAGGAAGGGAAGCCCCACTTCTGAAAAATCTTGTCCACTACCGATTGCTTGAGAGACCACTCGTGTGGCATGAGAATAGCTCTGCTCAGTCTGTCCGCTAAGAGGTTGGATCTCCCGGGGATATGCGTTGCTATCAGAAACCGATGAGAGGAGATCGCCCATTGCCAAAGTCTGAGAGCTTCTCGACACAGTGGGTAGGACCTGGTCCCGCCCTGCTTGTTGATATACCAGACTACAGACATGTTGTCTGTCTGAACTGCAATAGTCCCTAAGGGAAGAAAGTCGCGGAGGGCTTGCAACGTTAAAAGCACTGCTCTCATCTCTAGGATATTTATGTGCAGATGGTATTCTATGGGTTGCCAAGTCCCATGGACCATCCTGCCCTGATAATGCCCCCCCCCCCACCTGATCAGAGAGGCATCCAAAGTGACTGTGGCAACCGGAACTGTGGGAACAAATGGTCGGCCCTGATGGAGCAGAGGAGAAGACATCCACCAGGTTAGATGACTCTTGCACAACTGCGTGACTAAAATCTCGTGACTCATGGGGAGCTGCTGGAATGACCACTGAGCGAACAACATCCACTGCAGAAGACGCATGGGGAAGCGGGCTAATGGCAGTAGAACAATGGCTGCAGCCATAAGACCCAGAACCTTCAGGACAAATTTGGCTCTGATCTTCTTGCTGAGTAATATGATCCGAACATACTTCTGAATGTCCAGAATTCTTTGTTTTGTGAGTCTGGCTGACATACTGACAGTGTTTAGTTCTGCGCCTATAAAGGTAATAGATTGGCAAGGCGACAGAGAAGATTTTTCGAAGTTTATTGAAATCCCCAAATGTTTGCAGGTTTGCAGAGTGTAGTCTCTGGCCTTGAGAAGTTGATGCCTGGTGGTGGCGGAGAGGTGCCAGTCGTCTAGATACGGAAACACCTGGAATCCTTGACGTCTCAGATGAGCCGTAACCACTGCCATACATTTGGTAAACACTCTGGGGGCTGTAGTGAGGCCAAAGGGCAGGGCTCTGAACTGAAAATGACTGGACCCCAGCCGAAAGTGGAGAAACCTTCTGGAGCGCCTGTGAATCTTTATATGATAGTACGCATCCTGAAGGTCTATTGAGCACATCCAGCTGTCCTTGCCCAAAAAGGGTAGAATGGACTGAAGCGTGACCATCCGGAACCTTGCCTTCTTGACAAACTTGTTTAGTTTGCTGAGGTCTAAGATTGGTCTCCAATCTCCCGTCCTTTTGGGGACCAAAAAGAATCTTGAGTAGATGCCGGATCCTACTTGGTCTGCTGGCACTATTTGGATGGCTCTTTTTGCTAGGAGCTTTGATACCTCCTGCTTTGCCAATTCCCTTAGACCGGGTGAGACATCTGGAAGGGATTGATGAGGAACGGGATACCTCTCGAAAGGGATTTTGTAGCCCTTGGATATGATCGACTGTACCCATTTGTCTTGAGAGAGGGAACGCCAGGCTATTGGGTACAGCGACAATCTTCCCCCGACTGCCTTAAGGGTGGACAGTCGGGCAACACCTCAGGGATGCTGGAAGGGTTTATCAGGGAGAGGCTCCCTGCTACCCTGATTCTGCAGACCCCCTCTGCCCCTAGGGCAGCGCCTATTATTATTACCCCCTCTGCCTCTGGGGGTAAACTGACCACGTGTGTCTGGCGTGACTCCTTGAGATTTACGGAACCACATTTTCCCTCCTTTCTGACCCCTTGGATAGGGTCTTAAAGGGTTGGAGAAATGGACTCCTATGGCAGAAAGGGTCTTGCCGTCTTGTTCACATCTGGTAAATGTATCCTTCACCTGAGGTCCGAACAAAGCCAAACCATCAAAGGGGGTATTGGTGAAGGACGCCTTAAAAGGGTCTGCAAAATTACAAAGCCGCATCCAGGCCTGACGCCTAAGTGCCACTCCTGTGCCTGCGGCCCTACTCGCTCCATCGGCTGCATAAGAAATGAGCTGCATGGAGGAGTTAGTCAAAGAATTTAGGATTCCTAGCTGTGAGGCAATATTTTCCTGAGCCCCAGTCGCAGAAGGATCCTGAACCACTTCACCTAGTTCCTTGAGGATGTCTCTCTGAAGTCTGGTAAAGTGACAAAGGTAGTTCAGCGAACGCATAGTAAAGGTCGCTGAAGAAAACATCCGCTTGCCATACCTATCCATGGTCCTAGAGTCCTTGTTAGGAGGATGGACAGGCACAGAAGGATCAGCAAGTTCCTTCTTGGTGGCCGCCACCACCATAGCATCAACAGGTTAGAAAGAAACTGTTTGTCTGAAGGGGCTGTTATGAATTTGGAGGGCCTCCTAGGAACTGGTTCCACAGAATCTGGGGCTGCCCACGCCTTCCGAGCCACAACTTGCATGAGTGGGTCGAAGGCGGAGACACCCAGGAGGTGGAGGGTCGAGATCCAAAAGCCTCCAGGTATATCGACTCATCCTCGGAGGGGTTAATGGAAGGCCAGTTCCCCTCTGCTTAAGGAGTTCCAGGATGTCTGAAAAGGAGACATCCTCAGAGGGGACCGTGGGGAGCCCTCCGACTCATCTAAGTCGGTATCTGATGTAGTAGACTCAGGGGAGTCTGTGTGCTTCCTCTTACACGTCCTCTTACGCGGGGGTTCTGCTGCAGGATCAGGAGAAACCTCGGAAGAGGAAGTTCTTCCCAATGGGGAAACCTGGGGTGATGGATCTCTGGGTCCGGGAGCAAGAGACTGGCAAGAGACATCAACAGGCACCGAAGATGGAGGAGCTAAAGGAATAGACCGTTGACCTAGCTCAGGGGCTAGGACACTCCTCATCAACTCGAAGGCTCCTCTCCCAGGGAGGCCAGAAGAATCCTGCTCCGAAAAAACAGGAATCCCCGGCCCCACCAAAAAATAAGGCTCCGAAGCCGATGTCGGTGCCGAGCTCACTAATGCCGAAGCTCCAAGAGGGAGAGCAGGGTCGGACAAGGGTCCGATGCCACACGCCCCCTCGGAGCCGACAAGGGAGACCCGACGACCGGATCCCTCTAAAGAAGGTCTCATGGAGGAGATCGGAGCCGAAGACGTCGGAGCCGAAAGGGGAAGTATCGGCTCTGGCGCACCCATGGTCACCGTTCCGAGAAGCTCCGGCTCCGAACTCTGAAGGAGAGTCGGAGGAGGAAGTTCAGGGGGTGAGAAATAGCAGATGTCTGTTGAGACGGGCTATGGAGCATTTGGGCTAGTGCCTGTGACTTCAACAGTCTGCTTACCACCCTCTCTAAATCGTGGTCTGACAGCCTGGAAGATCTTGAAGATCGGCTCCGATGGCTCCGCTCCGACAAAAGAGGAGATCCCGGAGCCAAATGAATCGACTCTAGGGAAGGAGACCGAGATCTCTTCCTGGATGGAGCCATCGGAGCCGATGACCCCTCGGCACCAGATGGAGCCGAAGACTTATCGTCTCCAATACTGGATAAAGACGTGTTGGCTCTGGCCGGAGCCGACAAAGTAATGGGTATTTGTGTGTCGGAGCCGGATCGAGCCGACACTACAACCTCCAAAGTGGAAAAATCAGCTCCGGCCGGAGCCGATCTCGACTCCGAAGGAGTCGGAGCCACAGTCGAAGGCTTGAGGACTACAGCCTGGGCCTTAGATGGCTTAGAGGGCTTAACCGACCCAGCCTTGGTCGGAGAACCCTCTGGCTTAAACAAGCCATGAAGAATCAATTTGTTTCTTCATTCCTGCAGGACTCTCTGGCTAAAGGAGTGACAAATAGCACAGGAGTCCTGCAGGTGTAAAGGCCCCAGGCAGTACACACAAGAAGTGTGACCGTCTGTCAGAGACATTTTCTGACAGCACGAGTCACACTTCTTGAAGCCTGAGACCTTCACTTCTCTAGACATAATAATGTCCAAAAATACACAGACACACAACAGTCACACAGTTAACCCACAAAAAACACACAACACTAACCTGACAGGAATTAACTTAAAAGGGAGGCTTAAGGCCTGAAGAAAGGAAATAAATCCTGACGTAAAAGAAGAGGAATATAGGGTAGAGATTAGCTATAAGTATAAAAATATACCCAATAAATGACAATTACGAATATAAGGGAGAAAAAACCCTGACTACTCTGATACAAATTGAAGCTTTACCTGAGCTGGTAAAAAAGAGACCTCTTCACGAAGCAGCAAACGAGATCTGAGGTAGTCACGCCTTGCATCATGGGATACAGGGTTGCCTCGAGCTGGTAAAATGAGTTCTCGAGCTTAGCAAGTGCCGAGTCGGAGCCGAGGATCGGCTCCGAACCCATCCAGCAAGAATGAAGGCGAGTTTGACAACTTAACATCTGTTAGTTACAGGTTTTTATTCCTGCTGCTCGAGTACGGTACAAGAAATATGTCTGTAGAGCTTCACAAATGCTAGCTTGTTTCCGATCTAAATTACATAACTTTACAGCTGTTATCTATACACCAAACACAAACAAAGACATAATCTTTAGTTAATATAGCAGTTTAAGTAGTTACACTGACAATTTGACAGAATGAGAATATGAATTAATTCACTTCCGGATGTGAAGGAAGTCAATAATTCCTCTTATAAGAATAATAATT
Source organism: Protopterus annectens (assembly GCF_019279795.1). NCBI lineage: Eukaryota > Metazoa > Chordata > Ceratodontiformes > Protopteridae > Protopterus > Protopterus annectens. Next base: position 1,608,024,195 of record NC_056728.1, read on the forward strand.
TCATTGTTATTTACCAACAGTGTTTTTTTTTAATAGAATTACCTATTGCCAAGTAAAATATACATTATACAACGACCTCCCATTAATATTCCAAAGTGTGTACACTGATTGGTCAGCGTGCACGTTGTAAATCAGAGTTATAGTAATGGAAAAAGGTCTGGTCCATTAGTATAACTTTTTTTACAGCAATGGAGAACGCAAGATCTCCGTTGCTTTTTACACACAGTCTTGCTATGTTAAAGGAGTTTAACATAGCGAGACAGCTTTAAAAAAAGTAACGGACATCTTCCTATCACTGTTGTTTTTTTTTAAAGGTGTCTCGCTATGTTAAATGGGTTTAACATAGAGAGACAGCTTTAAAAAGCAACGGAGATTCTCCGTTGCTTTTTTTAAAGCTGTCTCGCTATGTTAAACTCCTTTAACATAGAGAGACACTTTGTAAAAAGCAACGGAGATCTTGCATTCTCAATTGCTTCCGCCCACAGCTCTGATGTACTGCGTAAACATACGCATGTGTAGTACATCAGAACTGCCACAGAATACCAGACAGCTGCGGAAGGGCAGCAAGGAGGCATTATATAATGCCAATATTTAAGAAAAGTAATTTTTTTTTTCTTAAATAATGTCATTGTAGAATAGCAATAACCCACTTCTGGGTGTGGGTAGTGCTGGATTTACCCACGGTTGTCTTTGTTTGGCCACTCGGGCTTCGTCCTCATGACCAAACCACACCAACCGTGGGTAAATCCAGCATTACCCACACCCAGGTGTGGGTTATTGCTATATTATAAGTCGCAGTGGTCATGCAGTTTATTACCAGCTTTATAAACGAATACCGATATTGCATTTGCGGTCATGGTAATGCGCTAACGTGCCTAGTGTTTTAACTGCAGCAAACCCTTTTTACATTAGCAGCAAGAATCTTGCTATTACTTTTGATAAAACTCTTATTTATGTACTTTTTTTACGTTGGTGGAAAAGCAGTGCATTTCATAACATCTGATGACCTAGATACACGTCTGTAGAAAGAAGACACAAAGTCAGGGAATCAATGAGTTTAGCATAAACATGCACTTTCTGAATACTGTGTGCAACTGTAGACTAACTATAAACCTCACTAATGATACTGAGCAAGGGGCAGGGTAATACCTTAGTAGCTGTATCGGTACAGTAATGTTCTGCACCACATGCTTACCTCACAGCTCTCAACAAGTTTGCTCAAGAAACAGGGCAAAATGATATTAGAAAAAGAAACTCTAGACCATGTAACTATTAACTTTATTTCTCTTGAAAAGTCAGTAGAACAGGTTTTCCATTACCATGCATGCCCTAAGCAAGAAGTATAAAATGTTAACGTATGACACTGACTGCAAGCCTTAGCTATTCACCAGTAAACATGGCACAAAACAAATCAGGGACAAATTTTAAAAGAATCAAGGAAAAATTCCGGAACAATTAGGGACAATCAGTGACGCTTCTAAAATGACAGTACTATCAACTTGCATAAGTGACAAAATAAGAGAATCTGAATTAATGTACATTATTTGAAGTAAAAAGTTTATAAACTTTAATTATTGTCATTATTTAATAAGTGTAATTCCTCACTGTCCCCAAAAGTGACTAGTTTGAAGAGGGCTTAAATGGGACAGAGCTACTACTTCAGTCAAAATCAGGGACATCTCTGAAAATCTGGGACAGTGGAGAGGTATGCCAGTATATCAAAAGTTTTCCTAGGGCAATGTCAAAAATATGAGGCAATATCTGGCACATGTTCCCTCAAATCACATCTTTTTCTAATGGGAAAAATCTAGGAAAAATCAGACATTTTAGAGGAATGCTTGCTGCCATAATGTACTCTTTCCCTGACAATGTTATACTTTACTGCCACTGAGTTACATGCTGCTGGACTGAACACTACTTGTAATGTAGTTACTGGTGATCATGCATTTATTTGTTATATTGCTGATGCTCAGCATGGAGGAAAAATGTTAACATTAAGCCTGTTTCTTTTCCTTTGCTAAGGGGTACAAGAAATAAAAGGTGACTGAATCACTCACAGCACAAAAGCAGAGCTGGATCCAGCACTAGGTATCCTAGGCAATCACCTTGGCCCACTGGCCGAGAGAGGTCTTTGCTGAATGGGAGGGGTCCACTGGTCAGGGGGTGCTGCCACAGCATTTACTTTGTAATTAAAAAAGAAATACATGTCTTTAAGGCCATTCTAAGAATGCCCTCTGCATCCAACACAGATTTGCGGGTCTATATTATGTTAAAAATTCAGTTCAGTTCTCACTGTTAATGGTGAGATCGCAGTACAGTGAAGATTGGAAAATTTGCCCTTTCCTCACTGTACTGTGATCTTGGAGTTGATATATATAATTAGCGGGGGTTGTGGAGGGTGCAGCCCCCCACAAGAGCGAATTCACTGAATTGCATTTCCGATGTAGATGCAGTTCAGTGAATGCAGTTTTCGGTAATATAGATTCCAGATTTACACCCTGTTGTTGCATACTGGAAAACACACACACACACACACACACACACACACACACACACATACTGTTGAATGATTCTTACATTACGTGTCTGTGTGGGGAATTTAAACACATGACATTCTTGCACCTCACTTTTATCTGTGAAATAAAGTATGGACATTATAGATAAGTTGCTCATACCAGCTACCAGACTGAATTTCAGTGCATTTTCATGGAATTGTGTGCTTCAAGGGAAGAGAAGTATACTGCTGCTCAAGCTAATTCTGTTTTCAATGTGCAGCTGTTTTGTTTAGAAAATGGCCCTTACTGTTTTTGCTCAAGTGAATCTGAAAGCATGGTTAGTAGCACAATAGGTGGCATGCTTGATTTTGTTGCAGGAGGCTGTGGGTTCTACTCCCACAGCATACTGATGGATTGGTGATACTGTGTTGTACTTAAAGGGGGGGGGTTGCTGCCATCCTGAGTGTGTCCTCGGGATGAGATGCCTTTTAACTATGAACTTGTTGTTGGTTTGCCATCTATTCTCTGTTGCAGTATTACCAGCTTACTATTTTTTTTTAATGTACCACAGGCAATTTATTCTTCAAACGCAGCAGTCACTGAATTTGTGGATAACACTGAAATATAAAATTGTTTGCTAGTAGCAACCTCTTCATTAGATACAAATCTCTTTAATGTGGAATTATTCAGATGATTGTCACTTCTACAGAGATTATGCACATTGAGTGATATTGGTGGACTGTAATTACAGAAGTTTGATTAGCCTTTTAAGATCGAAATGTTCTGAAAATGGCAGTTTCGTTATTGGTTCATACATTTTGTTTTAATGCTTATTGGGAAAATGCTCAAAACTAAAAATGTGAAATCCCTTCTAACAAACGTCAAAATGTCCTGGAAGTGTACAAACCCCTATATACTCCTGGACAACTTCTATTGTCATTTTATTTATTATTTATTTATTCTATTTAACATTTGTTTACCAGGAAAGTCTGACTGGACACAGGTCCTTTTTCAGCAGAGGCCCGGGAAGAAAAGCTCCATGAGTAACAGTAAATTTTCATGCACACATTACAATAATCAAAAAATATAAAGTAAACAAAATGTAGTATACATAAGAGCATACAAATGTGTTACATCTTGACAACAAAACCTAGGCTTTGAACATTGCTAGTACTATTTGTAGGTATGACTTGTGTCAAGATATAAGGTTAGGAGAGGTCGGTAGGAGCAAAGGATTAAATACTGGGGGAGAAGTTGGATATGTTTTGGGTATACTGTGATGCATCAGAGCACTCATGAGGGGTTAGTACAGGAACACAGCCACTTACTTTTTAGATGAGCTTTAAGTGATGGCTTAAAGTGGTTAGTGGATGAGATTGAGAGAATGGAGTTGGGAAGGGAGTTCCATATACGAGATACATAGCTGGAAAATAAAGATTATCCTGCAGTGTTATTGGCCTTGGAGACTGTAAGTTCTTGTTGTTGGAGCAAAGTGGTCTGCTGCAACTGTAAGGAAGGATGAGATTTTGTAGTGCAGGGGTTCTAGTTGGTTGTGTTACAATTTTGTGAGTTAGAGTTGGTTGTAAAGAATAAAGTTGGGAAGCTCAAGCCAGTCTAGTATCCTTAAAGCTGTAATGTATATGGGCAGTCAGATGCAAACTTAGCAATTTTACTATAACATCTTCTAGCTTAGATAAGTCAGTTTTCCTTAGATTAGTTAAAACAGGAGAGGCATATAGTAGAGTGGAGAGCAGATGGGTTTATGCTAATGTAATTTTGGCCATTGTGGTCAGGAACCTTTTGTGCCTATACAGACTTCCGAGTTTCTTATGAACTTTTTTATAGTTAGGGAAACATGCAAGTCAAATTTTAGGGTATTGTCTATTTCCACTCCAAGAAGCTTTGCATGGGTTGATGGGGAGATCACAGTACTGTCTTTGGCTATTATGTTAAATGTTGGGCATGAGATAGATGTCTTGTTAGGTTGGAAGCGTAATAATTTAGTTTTGTTTGGGTTCAGGATTAGATGGGCATTAGCTAACTGTGTTTCAACAGAAGTGAAAGATTCCTGTGTTTGAGACTGAAGAGTTAATAGAGAAGTGGCAGCACAGATAAGTGTTGAATCATCTGCATACTGTATTACAGAACCATGTGGAGTAGCTGTGTGCAGATTATTAGTAAAGGGGGAGAAAAGGAGAGGGACCAAGACAGATCACTGGGGACACCAATGGATAAAGGAAGGCATGGAGATAGGTTGTGCTGCCATAGAACAGATTGTTGACGACCAGATAAATAGTTATGAAACCATGCTGTGGCAGATGGTGAGAAGGATAGTTCAGTGAGTACATCTATTAGTTTGGAATGGGAGACCATATCAAAAGCTTTTGATAGTCTAGACAGATGGCAGCTACAAAGTGGTTATTCCTGTGATGGTTTACGGTATTAATGAAGGATAAGGGAGCTGTAGTGGTGCTATGTGATGGGCAAAACCCATGCTAAGTGTTTGCGAGAAGGTTATTTGTTATTAAGAATTTCATGACCTGGAGATGAATACACCTTTCGAGTAGCTTAGAAAGAGGTAAAAGAATAGCAATTGGCCGATAGTTTGTCAGTTCTATGTAAGGTCCCCCTTTATGAAGTACGATTACATGGGAAATTTTCCACAGTTGAGGGACCTTGTTTTCCAGAATGGATCTACTTATAAGGATTGATACTGGCAAGGCTACAGATTCAGCTGCAATTTTGAGGTATTCACTGGGTAAGTTATCTATGGCAAGTGCAGTTGGTTTTAGTTTCTGTAGTAGTTTTTTTATAGTGGCTGTAGGAACTGGGGAGAAAGAAAATGAGGCATTGCTAGTTGTAGACTTGGCTGGTTTGGTATCAGGAGTAGGAGTCTGCTGTTTGGAAAGGGCAATTACAGATTCAGTAAAATGTTGGTTAAAAATGGTAGCTATGCTATCGGAATTGTTGTGGATGTTTGGCGTTGGTGTAGTAGATTTTCCTGGGTGAAGGATTGAGTTTATAGCTGGCCAGAAGTTTGGAGGGTTTTTTCATGTGTGTTTTCAATGTTATAACAGAAATTTATTTTATCCTGTTTTATTTGTTTTTTTGCCTTTTTTCTAAGTTCTTGATACTGCTGTTTAGAAACTACTGTGTTAGTCTTACGCCATAGTTCCCAGAGTTTATCTCTAGTTTTCAGAAGGGCCCTAGTGTCTCTGCTTAGCCAGGGGGCATAGTTTGATTTTACTCTGATGGTTCTAACAGGGGCATATGAATTTAATACATCTAAGAAAGATTTACTAAAGTGGTTCACTGCATCATCTAGGTCAAGGTTTTTGAGTGGAGTCCAATTGCACCTTTGTAGGTCAGCAAGGAAGTTGTCAAGATTAAAGTTATGTTTTTTTTAAAACATAGTAGGTTTTGGTGGGAATATGTGCTGTAGTATAAGAAATGTGGGTAGGTGGTCGCTCAGACCATCAGGAAGCCAACCTGACTGGAATGATTCAGAGGAGTTATTTAATAATATCCAATCCAAGGTGGATTGTTTTTTTTACTAGCTTTACCTATTCGGGTAGGTTCTTGAATAGGTTGTGAAAACCATGCAAGTTTATGTGATGATGGGGTGATCTGTATCACATGCAAACCAGTCTAAATTAAAATCACCCAGTATGAATGTCTTGCACGAAAATGGAACTCACCCTCCCCCCCATATAAGGGCTACCCAGAACCCCTCCATATTCAAGACCCTGCTCCATTCCTACCTCTCTTCTACCTGGGAGTGCTCCTGCTCTCACCTCTCCTAACGTCTACCTAAATACTCCCTCTCCTTTCATCCTTTTTCCATAAATTCCACTTAACACTAGCCATCCTATTTCTCTACTTCCTCTACCTCTTACATACACTTACCCTCTTTTTACGTTAGATATTGTAGCCATTTTTCATCCAACATACAATCATCCAAATTGGTGCAGAAGTTACTAATATCACTATTTACACAAATCCATTTATCTACTATTACTACACTATTACATCTTTATTACTTTTATACTGTGTAACAGCTTGTATTAACTTCCACAGATTTTTTTGCATTATTATTTTTTGATTTTTCTGTTTGATTTTTGCATTTTTAATACTGTATTCACTTCTGTTGATTTTCACTTTGTATGTCTGTATATAGAGGTTTTTCCCCCAGGCCTCCATTGAAAAAGGGGCTCATCTCGGCCCAATGGACTATCCTGGTTAACCAACTGCAAATAAATAAATAAATCATAAATAAAGTGCCGCTCTACTATGCAAGGAATATAATTTAGAACAATCAGGAAAGTGATCAAAGAACACATGCATGTATACATTATCCTACAAATATGTGCAAGGAGCCTATTTGAAATAGACTAAAAGGAAACTTAATCCACCATTGGCCAGATGCATTTCCTTTGAATGTTGCTTTCAATGCTGTTTCAATGAAAGTGAGTTTCAAGGGCAGAGAAGCATACTGTTCATGCCAAACCAATTTTCATTGAGAGACTGCATTTTTTTAGCAAATGTCTATCAGTGTTTGTGAGACAAACAATTGAAATAAATGTTTTAAATTACTTCTGCAATGATTACAGATAATTGGATTTATAGAAGAAAATAGTGTGCACACTGTCAGCTTTGAAGAGCGTTGATGGTAACTGGAGAGAAATAGCCAAATAATGGGTCACTGGAATGGCTGTGGGTGGGTGGCTGGCAGACTACTGTAACCGATTTGACCATGATCCATCCCTGCACAAAAGGCAAGGGACAGATCTCCCCTCAAGATTCTATAGGATACTGAATAAAGATGGACTGTTTCAAATCCGTGAGCTCCTTAGTTAGGAATCTCTGTTTTTTTTTTCCTAGTTATTTCACATGTCTAGCCAGGTACCTTCTGAAGGGTGCATTATTTTCAATAATTGCCCTAATCAAAGTCGAGTACCTTGACTTTTCATAATCTGGATGACAGTCCAGGTTTTGTAGACTAGTGCTGTCTTATTACAGTTGAAAGATAGGGTTCATAATCCAAGGTCCCTCCCAATGTTTCATTTTGAAGTGGAGTATTGTCTATGCTATATCTTTTTAGGCAGTGGACTGCCTATCAAATGTGACAGTAGTGCACTTTTCTGCATTTAATTTAAGCACATTTTGTCCTGTCATGCACTATGAGGTTGATAGAAATGTCTCTAATATCCTGTGCCTCCTACTCATTCATTACAAACTGTTACAGGTATGGAATAGTACTTGAGATACTCAGCATTTACTTTTTTTTTAAAAAGCCTTGCTCGACTACTTACCAGTTAACACAGTGGGTTGGTGCAGATGTTAGCTGCAGCAAGGGTAAAGGTTTAACATCCTTTTTACTTGCAGTATATTTTTTTCTTTTCTATATCATTTTTTGCAGGGCATCCATGATGTGTAGGACTGGCACAGAGAGGACTAATAAATGAAGTAGGGGATGACAGGGCACAAATCCCCTTTTTCTGCAGCACATTTTGTTTTAATTATGTATCTTTAACCCATGCTTAGATAGAGTATCCCTGGTGTGTAGAAGCTTCCGCATTCCTGTGAATTATGAGTGAATTATGAGTACTGAGTACCATTATTCCATGAAAGATTAACCCTGGTGGCTACTCCTCCTACCCCATTGTTTGTAAGTACAGTTGCAGCATGACAGGGTATGATTGGTGTCTACTGTTTTCCCCATCCCCATTTTAAGTTACTTCCCATACCCATGTAAATAAAGACATTTCTGTTTCCTCTGACCCATTCAGTTCAAGACATCCCTAGTGTCAGTATTCCCCAGCCCCAATGCTACAGGTTTTGTTATTAGACTAGGGGTGTATAGATATGACAACTACCGCAACCTATGCATACATAGGTACACTAACACAAAAACACAAACACATTCTCCTGCCCACCTGATTGGAGTCATGGTCACACACATCCATTCCATGATGCACACATATTATTTCTTAATATATGTATTATAGTATTATATAGTATTTCTTGCACTGTTTTATATATATATATATATATATATATATATATATATATATATATATATATATATATATATATATTCCATACATACATTTATATATGCATAGTATTTCTTGCACGGAGTTGCACTTTGCACGTTGTATGTATATGTATATTTACATTTACTTTTTTGTCTTGTTCTTAATAGTTGCATGTATGTCATCTGTCTTGTTCTTAATAGTTGTATGTATATCGTTTATGTAATTCATACTTGGAGAGTCAGTGAAACCAGTGTCAAATTCCTTGTATGTGTGCATACTTGGCCAATAAATGTGATTCTGATTCTAATATACCTCCGTACCCCCTACTGCTATCTGCCAGACAGACAGACACACCCACTCACACATGCGGCCCCCCCTCATACACACAATTAAATACATCCAATCACAGCTTGACAACTAAACTCCCCAGCACTTACCAGTACCAGAAATAGTTCATTTCTCCCAGTGGGCAACAGGTTTTCGTTCATGAATGTTTCTATTGCCAAAAAAAAGAAAGAAAATGCCTGGAGATCAGTTAGTGACCTTTGTCTTAAACCACTTTCTGACAGTGCCCAACTTGAAAACCCTTTGACAATACAATCTCTTGCCCCTTGTTCCCAATTTGGATTGGCAGAATAGTACACATGTAAGGAAAGGAGTAATTGTTAGTCTGATGTTACAACATGGTACTGATACCACATGTGATCTGTATTAATTCCACATTATGCTAAAATGAAAGATCTCATCTAACAAGATTCTAATAATGCCTCACATCTCGCTCTGCTGAACGTGGCTACGTTTTCTTGGCTGGTGGAATAGGGATTGCACAGATTTGGATGCAACTTTGGTGTGAGCTACTTTCTGGTGACCTGTCCATTCTTCAATGCAAAATGTTTTGTGACACATGCACCATTTGCTTATTTGTGTTATCTTCAGTGTAAAAAGTGGTTTTGTCAATGATGCTTCTCCTACCTCATCTGTAAATGGTAAGCAGTCGTCCGTGAGTTAGGATTCTCATGCAAAAGCATCAGACCTTCATCTACTGTTGCCGAACAGTCAATTGAAGTTACACTGAGGAGTCGTGATGTCTGAATAATTAATGCATCACCTCAGCAAGATACCTGGTAACTCTGAATGCCCCCTCCTGTACTGAAAGCCAGATTCATTGCTATTCATCAGGCTTCAGAACGTGTGCACTTGTGGATGCCAAGATACATGAAAAGTGTCTGCTCTGCATAACTAATTGTTCTTTAATTTTACAGAAACTCTCAGAATATTTGTCTTTATGCACTGTTGATGACATGTACTTTTTTCACCTTTGCAGGCTTGCTTGTACTTAAATGTCACAGCTCAGCAGAGTAAAGCCAAATCATTATGCTCTGCACCCTTTTCTTTTTATACAGCCATAGCCCATCCCTGTGATACATATGAGTGGATGTTTGCATTTAATCCTTCTAAGTGTTGTCATCCCAATTTCTCTGTTGGTATTCCTGTGCTGAATGGCCTTTCATATGTTTATATACAGTGGATATAAAAAGTGTGCACACCCCTATTAAAATGCCAGGTTTTTGTGATATAAAAAAATGAGACCACAATAAATCATTTCAAAACTTTTCCCATCTTTAATGTGACCTATAACCTGTACAATTCAACTGAAAACCAAACAAACATATCTGTTAGGGGAAAAATATAAGAAATAAAAAATGTACAATAAGCTTGTTGCATAAGTATGCACACCTTTAAACTAATACTTTGTTGAAGCACCTTTTGATTTAATTACAACATTCAAGACTTCTTGGGTAGGAGTCTATCAGCATGGCACATCTTGACTTGGCAATATTTGCCCACTCTTCTTTGCAAAAGTGCTCCAAATCTGTCAGATTGCGAGGGCATCTCTTGTGCACAGCCCTCATCAAGTCACCCCACAGATTTTCTATTGGATTAAGGTCTGGGCTCTGGCTGGGCCATTCCAAAAATTAATTTTCTTCTGGTGAAACCATTCTGTTGTTGATTTGGATGCATGCTTGGGGTCATTGTCGTGTTGAAAGGTGAAATTCCTCTTCATCTTCAGCTTTCTAGCAGACGCCTGAAGATTTTGGGCCAAAAGTGACTAGTATTTGGAACTGTTCATAATTCCTTCCACCTTGACTAAAGCCCCAGTTCCAGCCGAAGAAAAGCAACCCCAACACATGATACTGCCAACTACCATGCTTCACCATGGTGATGGCGTTCTTTTGGTGATGCGAAGTGTTGTTTTTGCACCAAATGTACCTTTTGGAATTGTGGCCAAAAAGTTCAACCTTGGTCTCATCAGACCACAAAACATTTTCCCACATGCTTTTGGGAGACGATGTATTGTTTTGCAAATTTTAGCCAGGCCTGGAAGTTTTTGTGTGTAAGAAAAGGCTTCTGTCTTGCAACCTTACCCCATAGGCCAGACATATGGAGAATACGGGAGATTGTTGTCACATGTAGTACACAAGCAGTACTTGCCAGAAATTCCTGCAGCTCCTTTAATGTCGCTGTAGGTCTCTTGGCAGCCTCCCTGACCAGTTTTCATCTTCTTTTCATCAATTTTGGAGGGACGTCCAGTACTTTGCAATGCCACTGTTGTCCCATATTTTCTCCACTTTTTGATGGCTGTCTTCACTGTGTTCCATGGTTTATCCAATGCTGTGGAAATTTTTTGTACTCTTCTCCTGACTGATACCTTTCAACAATGAGATCCCTTTGATGCTTTCTAAGCTCTCTGCAAACCATGGCTTTTGCTGTAGCAGTCAACTAAGTAAATGTCAGGAAAATCCTACTAGGACAGCTGAACTTTATTTCGGGTTAAGCAGAGTTTTATATATATATATATATATATATATATATATATATATATATATATATATATATATATAAAACATATGTGTGTGTGTGTGTGTGTGTATATATATATATATATATATACATATATATATATATATATATACATATATATATATATATATATGTGTGTGTGTGTGTGTGTGTGTTAAATCAAAGCGCAAATGTGAACATAATAGTTTATAAACAAAACAAACTTCACTATTAAAATTCCAAACTGTATAAGTCATAAAACTAGTTAATTAAAGTTGAAAATAAACCAAGAATAAGGAGATCCGGACACTGAACAGATATTTGAGCTTTTGTTCTTTAATGATAATAGAACTTCATCAGAATAATAGGAATTAGTTAGAAGACAGTGTATAAATATGAACATAAGTCATCTGATCATACAGTAACCAGTGAGAGTAGAAATATAACCATACAGTACAGTAACCAATGCATAATGTAACAGTAAGAGAAGCCTGTCATACTTTTTTTAAAATATACCAATGATAGTGTGCATAAGGAATAAAATTGCCTATGCAAGAGGTGATTAGAACTGTACAAGTGAATGTGTTCCTAAGCATACAGTGCAGTAACTAATGCACAATGTAACAGTAAGAGAAGCCAATGGAAGCCTGTCATGAGTCTACACAAGCATACATTGTTAACACATTAAAACAGATGAGTTTTGGTGTTTTTATCTTGCTAGCAGAAACCTTACCCCAGACCAGTTACAGATTTCACATAAAGGATTTAATTTTATCCCTTCGCAAAGGGCTTATTTACCTGATTTGCTATTAGACCTTAAATTGTTTGCCAGAAAGATTAATCTCAGGCTGTTGCATAACAATCTTAATTCTAATGAACTTGATGACTATGGCAGTCCTATTACTTGTTCTGACACTGATGACATGGGTTCTACTCCCAATGTACCCAGTTCTGATGCATCTAGTTCTACAGAATCTGAATCTAACTTTGGTATATTGAAACCAAAATGTTTGTGTAACCTCACACTTAATAATTCAGTACAAATATTTTTAAAGGTATGTGAAAGGGATCTGAGGAATTTATGTAATTCAAATGACACCAGTAAATGGCACAGTTTTTCTGTTAAAGAAAGACTTGCATTACATAACTAAAGACAAATCTCTGCGTATTATGCGTGCCAACAAGGGCACTGGTCTGGTCCTGATGGAACAATCTGATTATGTTTATAAAATGGAAAGCTCTTTAGTTAATAATGATTTTTTTCAACTTGATACGAAAACTGTATTTAAACATTTTACTTAAGTTGATAAGTCTTTGAAACATCTTGAATTGAATGGGTCTATCTCCCCAGATGAATTTCTTTTAATGTCAGTACACCAACCCAGTCTGGGTAGATTGTTTGGTATCCCGAAGATCCATAAAAAACAATCTGATCCATCATTCAGGCATATTATATCTAACAAAAAAAAAATCACAGAAAAAATTGCACATTACCTGGATACTGCTCTTAACCCCATTGTGCAACTACACCTTACTATTTACGTGACTCATGGGCATTTTTAAATGAAATACATCATATAAAGACCAAATTATCTGGTTGCATCCTTGTTGCACTCTATATAGAAGCCCTTTATACAAATATACCACATAAAATAGGCATGGAAATGTTTCAAGACTTTTTAGAAAAATACACCACCTTCTCTATTAACAAAATACATTCCCTTTGCACACTTGTTAATCTTGTATTAAATAATTTTTTTTCTTCAATGATAGAATGTACAGACAAATCAAGGGTGTGTCCATGGGTCCAAGGTGGCCCCAACCTTTGCTAATATTGTACTTAGCTCCTGGGAAAATGATAATTTATCTCTATTACCTGACTTTAAACATGTTGCCATTTATAAGCGTAACACTGATGACATCTTTTTTGCTTGGAGCGGTGACCTCACTAGTCTGAATTCATTCATCTCTCACATGCAAGATAGTTTACACTTTTTAAAGTTAGTTATTTTAGGATGTGGTAAATCTGTTTCTTTCCTTGATACCAAGATTGACATATTACAGAGTGGTGAAATTTCCTCCATTATTTTCAGGAAAGATACATATAAGAACAACTTCTTGGACTTTACTAGTATGCATCCCTTCTTCATGAAGAAAAATCTTGTTAAGGGACAGTTTATACGTATATCTAGATTGACTAGCAATGACACTGAATTTATGAAACAAGCTACTCTACTTAAGCATATGTTTTATGCTAGAAACTACCCTTTTAAACTTGTTAATAGCATTTTTAATGAAGTTTTAGCTAATAGATACACAAGATTTGTCCCTATTTTACTTTTTGGTTTCCAATCACACTCCAATTCTAACTCATAACGCTTCCTCTAGTAGCAACAGAACACTAAGTTTTCCTCTCCCTATTTCTATGGATATGACCTCTATCAGACAAATCATCTCGAATAACTGGGACATTGTCTCTGACACACATTAATGCTAAAGTCTTAGGCACTACACCCTCTTTCTCATTCAAAAGGTCCAA
>NC_056728.1:1608040607-1608170610 GCF_019279795.1 Protopterus annectens
GATCTTTTGTTCTATCCAAATAAAATCTGAGTTGTCTATGGACATCCAGTTTGTGCAACATATACTCCAATTTATTAGAGTGGTTCTTGAAGAAGGTGGGTAATTCAATGGACTGATTAATATTATTAGAAGAGCAAACTTTGGGGAGAAAGGATGGATTAGTGCGAAGGGATACTCTGTCAGAGTGGAAAATTAAATAAGGATGTTTAATAGAAAGGGCCTGAAGCTCAGACACTCGCCTAGCGGATGTAATGGCCACTAGGAATAGAGTTTTCCATGACAAAAATTTCAATGGGCAAATTGAGGCTGGTTCAAAGGGGGGCAACATCAATTTAGAAAGCAAGAGGTTCAAATTCCACGGTGATGTAGGACTTCTGACTGGTGGTCTGATATGAAAAGATCCTTTTAAAAAGGCTTTACAAAGTCTGTGAGCCATAATAGGCGCACCACATTCTTCCACATGATAGTTAGAAATGGCAGCTAACTGCACTCAAAGTAGCAGGAGAAGCTCCTTCATGAAATAGTTCTGTCAAGAATTCCAATATCTTGTTCAACGGAGCTATAACAGGGTCCAAATGATGTGAATCAGCCCAGAAGACGAAACGTTTCCACTTACTGGTGTAGGTCTTTGTAGTGGAAACTTTATGAGAAGCCACTAAAATATTTTGAACCGCCGTGTAAGGAACAGACCTGGCTAGAAAGCGGAGCAGCCAAGCTGCTAGATGGAGTGATTCGAGAGATGGGTGAGGGACTCCTGACGAGTGGGTCAGTAGATCTGGCCCTGGGTCCAGCATCCAAGGTCCCTGAATGCGGTGATGCAATAGAAAGGGGAACCAAATTTGACGAGGCCAGAATGGGGCAATGAGGATTATAGTCCTCTGAAGGTTGTTGGCTTTCTGCAGAAACTTTGCAATCAGGGGAAATGGAGGAAAAGCATATAGGAGACCCGGGGGCCAATCGTGCACCAGCGCGTCCCTGGGGACTTCCCCTGGAGGGGGTAATAGGGCAAAGTAGCTCCTGCATTTGGCATTCATAGGAGACGCAAACAGATCGCAGGTAGGCTGGCACCACTTGCGAAATATCATGCTAATTGACTGTTTGAGGGACCACTCGTGAGGCAACAGTATTGTTCTGCTCAGCCTGTCGGCTATGACGTTGGATGACCCCGGGATATGCGTTGCGATCAGAAAGCGACCCGTGGACTCCGCCCATTGCCAAATTCTCATGGCCTCTCTGCATAGTTGATAAGACCTGGTTCCCCCTTGCTTGTTTATGTACCAGACTACGGACATGTTGTCTGTCTGAACTGCAATAGTCCCTAGAGGAAGAAGGGGAGCAAAGTGTTGCAACGCTAAAAACACTGCCCTCAACTCCAGAACATTGATGTGCAGATTGTACTCCAGATTGGTCCATTCGCCTTGGACTGTCTGTCCCTGAAAGATGCCCCCCCACCCTATCAGGGAAGCGTCCGTGGTTATAATGCCGCTGACGTGGGTAGCACAAATGGTCTTCCGCTGGACAGGTTGCAAGTCTGTAGCCACCAAGTTAGGTGTGATTTGCATGTGTTTGTTATCAAAATTTCGTGAGTCAGAGGTAGTTGTTGGAATGACCATTGTGCAAACAGGAGCCATTGTAGAACTCTCATGTGCAGTCTTCCCAATGGTATCGCAATGAGAGAAGCTGACATGAGACCCAAGACCTTCAGAACCAGCTTTGCCGGGGACCTCTTGGACGACAGCAGGAGAGAAATGTTGTTTTGAAGTGCGACTATCCTTTCTGTAGGAAGCCTTAGAACCAAATGATGCGTATCTAATTCCGCTCCTATGAATAAGATATGCTGTGATGGCTGTAGTAAGATTTTTCAAATTTACGGAAATTCGAGGTGAATACAAAGTTGTAGGGTGTAATCCCTGGCCTGTATCAGTTGACGCCTGGTGGTGGCAGACAGGAGCCAGTCGTCCAGATACGGAAACACCTGGAATCCTAGGCGTCTTAGATGAGAAGCTACCACTGCCATGCATTTGGTGAAAACCCTGGGGGCTGAGGTCAGACCAAAGGGCAGGGCCCGAAACTGATAGTGACTGGCTCCCAGCCGGAAGCGCAAATGATCCCTGGACGCCCTGGCCATTTTGATGTGGTAGTATGCGTCCTTCAGATCTATTGAGCACATCCAGTCGTCCTTCTGTAAGAATGGAAGGATCGATTGAAGCGTGATCATTCGGAACTTCTCCTTCTTGACAAAGGTGTTGAGGTTGCTTAGGTCCAGAATCGGCCTCCAGTCCCCTGTCTTCTTTGGAACTAAAAAGAACCTTGAGTAAGTCCCGAATCCTATTTGGTCTGCTGGGACTGGTTGGATGACTCTTTTTTCTAGCAGCTTTAAAATTTCTGTAGCTGCTGGGTCTCGCAGATGGGGTGGTACATTTGGAAGTTTTCCCTTTGGAATGGGGGTGGATAGGAATGGTATTTTGTAACCTCTGGTAACAACGCTTTTTACCCAGTTGTCTGTAGTAATGTTTTGCCAGGCCTGAGGGTATAAAGCTAAGCGACCCCCGACTGCCTCCAGAGCAGGACAGTCGGGCCTCCTCTCAGGAGTGCTGAAAAGGTTTACCAGGGGGGTATCCCTGTCACCTTGGTTTTGCGGACCCCCTCTGCCGCCCGGGCGGCGTCTTCCACCTCTGCCCCCTCCTCTGCCTCTAGAGGCATCACCCTGTGTGCTTGGGAAAGATCCTTGGGGTTTTCGAAACCACATTTTCCCACCACGCTGCCCTTTGGGGTACGGTCTGGAAGGGGTGGAAAAACGGACTCTGACAGCAGACAGAGTCTTTCCCTCCTGTTCACACTGGGTAAGGGTCTCCTTTACTTTAGGGCCAAAAAGTGTGGCACCATCAAATGGGGCGTTAGTAAAGGAAGACTTGAAGGCTTCCAAACGAACATAAGCGCATCCAGGATTGCCTACGAAGAGCAATCGCTGAAGCCGCTGCCCTACTCGATCCTTCGCCGCGATGATATAAGCCTCATGGATGAGTTAACAATGGATGTAAGGGTATTTAGATGTGCCGAAACCTTCTCTGAGACAGCAGCATCTGTAGTACCCTGGAGGGTATCTCCCAACTCTTTGACTAGATCCCTCTGTAAGCGTGTAAAATGAGTCAAATAGTTCAGGGAGCATAGAAAAAGCCGCTGAACTAAAAATGCGCTTCCCGTATCTGTCCATAGTCCTAGAATCTCTGTTAGGCGGATGGACAGATGAGGAAGACTCCGACATCTCCTTTTTCGTGGCCGCTGCCACCACCATGGCGTCTACTGGGACTCCTTTAGTGAGGTAAGCCTTGTCCTGGGGTGCAGTGATGTACTTATTAGGCTTCCTAGGGACTGGTTCCACCGTGTCAGGTGTCTCCCACGCCCGAGCAATCAACTCCATTAACTCATCGAAGGGCGGAGTGACCCAGGAGGAGGAAGGGCGAGCACCAAATGCCTTCAGCAAGACTGACTCATCCTCAGAAGGGGGGAGGGACTGCCAGTCACCTCTCTGTTTTAGGATCTCCAAGATGTCAGAAAAGGAGACATCTTCTGAACGTGACTTAGGGGACCCTTCTGACTCATCCAAGTCAGTATCGGATGTCAAAGATTCTTGTGGAGAATCTAAGTGTCTCCTTTTACACAATCTTTTCCTAGGAACTTCTTCATGGGGAGCATCCGAAGAAGCCTCCGAGGAAGAGGGGGCACCCTCCAGGGGTGGCTGAGACACCGGTGCTCGACGCTTGGATGTAGCCGTGGGTGCAGAGGAGGATAACGGTCCTTTATGGGGAGGAGAAGCTGTCCCTGCTGATGTGGTTGTCTGGGTAGACAACACCTTCCTCATGAGGTTGAAGGCCCCCGGGTCCCGAGTCGAGGTATCTCCCGGTTCCGAAGAAATGGGAATAATCCCCGAAACAGGCACCGAAGGCACCGACCCCGAGGACGGAACCGAATCGATCCACGCCGAGGCCCCGAGAGGGAGTGTCGGAACCGAAAAATCGGTCCGACTCTCGGTCCCGGAACCAAGGATGGATCTTCGGCTCCGAGACTCCGGTACCGGATCGGACGGAGTCGAGGTGAACGGAGCCGACCGAGAAAAGGACGGTTCTGGCACCGAGGGCTCCACAATCAGCAGTTCAGCTTCTTCCGGCTCCGAAGACTGGACAGGTCTCGGAGGAGGAACAGATGGAGATAGTGGAAGGCCTTCAAGTCTCGACACCAATTGAGAGGAGACCGAGATGAGCTTGGATAAGGCCGTATTCTCCATTAACTTCTGCACCACGTGGTCTACATCGGTGTCGGAGAGGGGTCTGGAAGAACGAGTCGAAGGGATCGAAGACGGAGCCGACCTTAACAGAGTCGGTGGAGGGAGCTCCATCACCGGTTCCAAGACTCGAGGCTCGGAAACTGCCAACAGCTGAACACTCGGCCCCGAAGTCTGTGGAACCGGTGATACAACTTTACTTGAAGAGCCCGGACCCGATGACTTTGGCTCCGACGTCTTCGATTCCTTCGAGGACTTGGATGCCTGGTCAGAAGCATCCAGAGCCTCCTGAAAGGAAGGTTTCAATAAACCCCTGTCCATTAATTTCCTGCGTCTATCTGTCATGACCCTCCCACTGAAAGAATGACAAATAGAACAGTCTTCTTGCAAGTGGAGAGGGCCAAGACAGTAGACACAGGAAACATGGTTGTCAGTCACTGACATTTTTTGCCCACACTGGCAACGCTTGAAACCTGATTTGGTCTTTTCAGACATGTCAAGGTAAGTAGAAAAATAGTCAAATCCAGAAAACAACAGTCAAGTCCGGTAAAATTGTCAAATCCAGTAATGGTGTCAATCCAGTTGTCAATTCCAAGAGTGGAGGTAGGCCCCGAAGAGAAAACTGACTAAGTTTTGCAACTTAAACGGAACCGAGATTTCCCTATACCTTACCACACTCACACAAAATATTAATAAACAGTTTCTATACTAAAGAACCAGAGAAAAAACAAGAATAAAATTCTAAATCTTATCTGAGGTGCTCGAGCTCGACCCAGTGATGCTGCAGCGGCAAACTAGATCTGAGGTAAAGGCAGAGGGGGATTGTGGGTATTAGGTGATCTCGAGCTTCTTCTCGATGCAGAGCTTGCAGTCGGCCGACACGGAGCCGAGGATCGGCTCCGAACCCATCTGTAAGAACAAAGGCGAGATTGAACACTCTCACATCTTCAGTTCAGTGAAATGAGATTCAGTGAAATGAGTTTTTTGTAATTTGTATTTTCAGTGATGTGGTCAGGGTGAAGTGAAATTCAGTGAAATGAGATTCAACAAAACAGAGTAGACCCATGTATATACACAGTTTACCTTCATTTGATCGCAAATGGTTTGTGCGATCAGGCATTTCCTCTAATCGAGTGAGTGAATCACAGAAAGCCACCGAGTACAAATGTCGAAAATGGTTTAGCTGAAAACAATTTTCGAAATTTTCAAATTGAAATGTCCACTCCTGTGGCAGGTTAGTGCTCTGGTTCTGGATAAACAGAATATAATCATAGAATACAGATGGACCCAGGCATGAGCAGGAACTAGTCACTCAGATATAGAAAATCCAGTCACTTTGAAGTAGAAAATCCAATATTTAATCCAAAAATCAACGGGAAAGGACAATCAGATAAATGCTTTCGCAATGCAGCTTCTTCAGATCTATTACATACTCATCAAATATCACTGTTATATATGCTTGTTTCAATTTAGTAATTAGGCAGTTAAGTAAACAATTAATTAACTGATCCACAGAATTTAAAGAGATAAAATGTTGAACCAGCAATTGTATGTGCATATCTAGAATGCATTAGTGTAAGCAGTTATAATAGAAACAGTAATACAGATAAAAACATACAAAAACATGTAAGACATATATACATATACACTGCCATAAATAAATTTATTAAAATTTGTAATAAAATTTATACTAAATGGTAAATAATAAAAATATGTTATTATTTGATATTCCTTCTTTGTCTCAATCTCGGTTTAATTGAGGCCCTTTCATTCAGACCGCAGCCTTTATCGGCTTTCAACAATATTATCCATTCTGTTTCCTTTCCCTCTGTGTAAGTTTTTATGTCACCTCCCCTCGGATTAGGAGTTATTACTTCCAATACTTTAAATAAAAACGTATGTTCAGCATTGTGAGTTACAAAATGCTTTGCAAGAGCATTATGTAATGTACCCTTCTTCATATGTTATACATGTTCTCTCATTCGTTCCCTAAGCGGGCGGTTGGTCTTGCCCACATAGAATGAGGAGCATGATTGACAGGTAGCTAGATAAATGACATGTGATGTCATACAGTTAGCGTCAGCATGTGTATTGAATGTCTTCTGTAAGTCTGGGTGAAAGAAGTGAGTTGTACTGTCAATAAATGAACAAAAATTACAGTGACCACATGGCTTAGTGTATCCATCGTTCTTATCTCTAGAGCCAAATATGGGATAACAAAGCTTTCTTTTGAGATTGTTCTTATTCCTATATAAAAATTTGGGTTCATCCCCAACAATTTGCTTGAGGTCACCATCAACATGTAAAATGTCCCAATATTTACTAATTACTTCTCTAAGCTCTGAATAATCAGAGGAAAAATATGTGGAAAATTTGACACATTCTTTACGTTCAATACTTCTGTCACTAATGTTCTTGAACTCTTTTGGTCCAAAATAAGGTTCAGCCCTTGTGGATCGTAATTCATATATGTCATTCAAATGTGAATTAATTTCAGTGTTATTGTAACCCTAGTCATCAGTCTATCCTTTAGACCCATTAATTCAGCTTCAAAGCCTTCATCTAGGGGATTCAACCTAGAAGCTCTAATCGCTTGACCTCTCATGATGTTTCTAAAAACATGAGGTGGATGCATACTAGATCTAAGAAGTAGAGTGTTGCTGTAACAGGTCTTCCGATGTACCCCAGTGTTTATGAGGTTATTATCAAGCCTCTCAATATATAAGTCTAGAAATTCAATTCTATATGGAGAGTGATGCATGGTGAATTTAAGACAAGTTGTAAGACCATTCATAATTGTACACATGAGTTCAAGTTGTTCTAAGGATCCTTTCCAAAGTAGAAACAAATCATCGACAAAACGTCGATAAAATATTACATGTTGTTTAAACATATCCTCACGGAACAAAACATGTTCCTCCCAATATGCAAGGAACATGTTTGCGTAGCTATTGGCACATGGTGTGCCCATAGCTACGCCATCTCTTTGTTTATAGATGTTATCCATGAACATGAAGAAGTTATTTTCCAGTACTAACTCCAAAAAATGTACAATTAAATCAATAGATGTAATAGAATAGTCACTGTGTTCCTTTAAATACTCTGTTATATAAGTTAATCCTAAATCATTCGGAATTACAGTGAAAAGAGATTGTATATCAAAGGTGACAAAGGTATACTCCATTGTGATTGTTACATTCTTTGTACATTCATAAAGTTCAAATAAAAATTGTTTGGAATCTCTCAGTACCACCGTGTTGCTACTTAAAACAGACACTAAGATGTTTCTCAACATAAACAGAAAGATGTTCAGTGACCCAACCCCGACCTGATACTATAGGTCTCATCGGAGGGTTCAATGGGTCTTTATGTATTTTGGGTAGGCTATGTATAACCGGTATGACTGGAGATGGAATAGTAAGATATCCAAACAAATCTTTATCTATTAACTTACTCTTAAAGATGTCATATATTGTATCGTGTACATATTTAACAGTATGTTGTATGTTCTGTGAAGACATCGAAATTTGTCCATGCATTTGAATGGCTAAATGCATTTGTATTGTAGCCATTCGAACATATGCAAGTCACCATTGTGAGTTTTACATGGATGTCCTATCATTGGAAGGATGTCAAACAAATGACTTGTGACAAAATTAAGGTAAACCTATATACACACATATACATATGCATATATATGTTTGCATATACATATCCAGGTGTGCATAGGTATCTCTTTATATACATGTGTGTTTGTGTGGCCTAAATGAACAGCCCATGTATAGATGTGACCCAGGGAAACGCTCCAAAAACAGAACATGCACTATGTAATATGTTATCAGTGAAATGTTATTGTTCAAGTAATAATCAGTGTCGGACTAAGAGAGACGCAAGTCAAGAAACAGATTTCAATAGCAAAAAAGAATACTCACTGAGGATTCATTTAGAACAGATTTCTTCTAGATTTTTCTTATTTTTTTTATAATACAATACAGCCACAAAATGATACAGTGACGAGTGAAAAGCCAACATTCACATATGCTTTACTTATTAGCTAGTACTGTTTCTTAACAAAAAAAAAAACTCATATCAAGCAATAGAAATAATGCATCATGGACAGTTGTGTACTAATTTACACACAAACACACACACACACATTTTTTATGTGCAATTTACTTAGGTTTAGGCTCATTGATCTTTGACTTCAGGAAGACAGGAATGATCAGGTAAAAACATTACTTTTATGTGGTAAGAGTTACTAAAGGGGGAGTACTGCACATCTCAGGAATGAGACAAATTTTTCACACTTCCTTTACCTATGCCCAATATTGCTGTCCTGCTAATGGCTTACTAAATAAAAATGTTAGCTGTCGTTCAATGGCTGATATTGTTATGGTACGCAACAGAACAAATGTCATGACAAAATCTTCAGATATCAGCTACTGGGATTTAAAAGTGAGAGGTAAATAGTTTGTCAGTCCAAATAATGTTTGCACAAAGTCAATAAGAAATGCTATTTTTATTTTTTTTTTTAACTAACTGATGCATCATCATTGTGGAATACTACAGGACATCAAGGGTTTGCCCTGAAATAGATGCTAGTCACCTCAAAGCTATAGAAATGGAAAATGACAAAACTTGAGCAAGATAACTTGTGTGTAATATGGTTTGCAACCAGGGAAGGGCACCACTTCCATCTACATCACCTCATTCTCTAGAAAGGGCATTGTGTGGTCTTTCTCACTGGAAAATTTGCTAACTGGCAGTAGTGAGTGGCAAACTGCGATGTTCTATCATTTATTCTGAATTAGATAGAAAAATAGATCCACTTATCGGTGCATCGATAGCCCCAGATGTGAGACGGAACACTGTTTATACTTGAGTCATTGGGTTCTTCTACTTAGGCTGCACTAATTCTAAGAATGATTCTGGGACTTTGAACCACCACAGCTTTGCCCAAGGCAGCTTTCTTGGGATATTGTCATCTGCATTCCCAAAGCATAGGAATGAGGATTTGGACTCTTTCCTCATCTCTAGCATCTTATCAACTGTCTGACTGCAAACACTGGGTCTGTTGTGCTGCATCCTCACATCTGAATACGAACTGCTCATCGCCCTCATTACATTGTACTACCCTGCGTATCCATTTATGAATCACCCTCTCCATAACTTTCATGTAATGTGACAGGACTATGACGACCCTAGCCCTGAGTAGCATCCTGCCATCGCCCAGAATGATACCGCAGTACAAGGACAAAATGATTGACTTCAACAATTGGCTAAGCTTCTGGTGTCGTTCTAAGGGGATCCAGTATCTGTCTGCCTGGGACACCATGGTCGACAGACCATGATGCTTTGCCAGAGATGGCCTGCACCTGTCGCCCCTGGGATTCTGGATATTGGCTAAGGGTCTTGATGTCCCTATAGTGCCTTTTTTAGGCAAGGTTCAAATGACAAATTCACTACCGTAACAGGAACAGGCAAGCAAAAACTGAGGATAATGCTACTCAATGCTAGAAGTTTAAATCTCAAAATGCTCTCACTCGAGGCACTCCTTAAAATGGAGAACATCGATATCTGTGCTGTGACTGAGACCTGGTTCAAGGCTCTATAGAGCACCCCTGTATTACCAGGCTATAACTCATACCACACTTTTCGGCCATCTAATCTGGACAAGAACACCAAAGGCGGAGGTGTGCCCATATTCATTAAGGATATCCACACCTCCAGGCTAGTTGCACAGCATAATGCATCCGAGGTTATCCAAGTGCAACTAACTCTGGACAAAACTGCAATCCAAATTGTAGCTTGCTACAGATCCCCCACCATACCCAAGGATTCCCACTCCTCATTTCTTGATATACTGGAAAATATCAGGGTTCAACCAAACACCCTAATAATGGGCGATTTCAACTACCCCACCATTAACTGGGAAAACTACTAATGTACCAACTCCTTCGCTCAACGCTTTCTGGAATTCGTAAATTCCAATGCCCTGGATCAACTTATCCACACCCCCACCAGGGGCAACAATATCCTAGACCTTGTCATTACAACATGAGTGACCGGTGCTCCACACCTGAAGTCAACTCCCCGTTTGTCAGCTCCGACCATAAGCTAATCACCCTACATATCCGCATCCCGCCCTCACCCATCATTAAGGAAACCATGGTAAAAAATTTCTCCAAAGCCAACTTCATGCTTCTTAAGACAGAAGTGGCAAACATCATGACACCCATGCAGATGGACAATACAGTTACGACTGCTGAATCCTACACAAATGCACTCTATAAGCACTTACACGCGTGCATGGATCATGCTATCCCAAACAGAAAGTACAGTAGTGTACACTTACCATAAATGTAGATGTTCGAGTGTATTCACTGTTGGAGTCATCACACTTGGGGTTATCTGCCTGCAGGTAGCCCTCAGTCGGCCCTAATACCAAAGACTTAGTATTTCTGCATCGGATGCTGTTGCTCCAGGACTGACGTCAGGTTGTCAGGGGCATAAAAACAGACAGCTGACGCCATTACATCAGTTTTTCTTGCCCCAAATGTCAGGAGCCCCCCAATAGGGAGCTAAGTTATGGTGGGGGAAGCCACCAGTAAAAAGTAAATACAGATACCCCTGAAAAGGGGAGAGCAGTAACAGGCATATAGAGTTTAGAGAGAGAAAGAGAGAGAAAATCAGGGGGCTGGAAGGAGGGAAACTAGGATTCCAACAGTGAATACACTCGAACATCTACATTTATGGTAAGTGTACACAACTGCACTATATTCTTTGTGTTTCACTGTTACAGTCATCACACTTGGGTAGATTCCCAAAGCTGAAGAAGGGTGGAGGCAGTCAAGAAGAGTGAGGGCTGTCTAGAATGCCTTGCAGGACTGCTGTTGCAAAACCTGCCCTGGATTTGGAAAAGATAGGCAGGTGGCAATGCTTGGTGAAGGTGTATACAAAACTCCAGGTAGCAGCTTCCAGGATGCCCCTGGTAGAGACTCCAATGAGGAATGCTGTAGAGGTAGACGTTGCCCTAGTGGAATGTGTTCTGACCCCCTGAAGGCTTGGTTTTCCATGGTGCTTGTAGCAGAAATGGATGCAATGTGCTATCCATTTGGAAACTGCTTTGAAATGGCCTTGCCCTCTGCCCCTGTTGCAAAGCTGACTAGTAACTGGTCAGATTTTCTGAAGGGCTTAGTCCTATCAAGGTAGGATCTGAGCTGTTTGTGCACGTCCAAGTGTGCAGGACCCTTTCCCCTTTATTTTGAGGATTAAGGAAGAAGGTAAGCAAATGGATAGATTGGTTGAGAGCCACACTGGACACCACTTTAGGCATAAAGGAAGGACTAGTCCTAAGGTAGACCCTGTCAGCATGGAAAATAATGAAGGGTTCCACAGCCATAAGTGCTTGTAGCCCAGACACTCTTCTAGCTGAAGTGATGGCAGGAAGCAAGGCTGTTTTCCAAGAGAGTAATTTTAACTCTGCTGACGCTACAGGCTCAAAGGGGGAGGGGGGTAGTGTGAGCTTTTCCAGTACAAAGTTAAGGTCCCAAGCAGGGGTGGGTGCTATTCTTGGTGGCCTTAAGTTGTTTGCCCCACTCAGGAACTGTTTGATAAGAGGGTGAGAGAAGAGAGGTGGCTCAGTGTTGTAATGAGACGAAATGGCAGAGGCATGGATCACAATGGAGGACAAGGATAGGCCTCTGTGGAGTAGATCTGCTAGGTAATCTAGGATTAGAGACAGGGAGGGCAGAGTTTTGTCCTCTCCTTTAGATTGAATCCAGGAGCAGTATCTTTTCCACTTATCAGCATAGGATTTCCTTGTACTGGGTCTTCTGGCTTCAAGGATGATGTCCAGTACCTGCTTGCTTAGGCTGGTTACTGGGGGAGAATTCAAGGAATAAGCCAGGCTGCAAGATTTAAGGTTTGCAGTTGCGGATGCAAGATCTGTCCCCCCTGCTGAGAGAGCAGGATTGGGTTCTGGTGTAGATGCCAGGGTGGCACCAGTAACAGGCTTCGCAGGAGTGGTTACCAGTGTTGGCGTGGCCATTCCGGGGCAATCAGAATTGTCCTTGGTCTGTCCTGTCTTATCCTGAGCTATACTCTTGAGAGGAGGGGCAGAGGGGGAAAGGCATAAATTGAGAGATTTACCCACTGGAAGCATAGGGCATCCACTTTCCAGGCCCTGCTGTGAGGTGCCCTGGTGCAGAATCGTCTGAGCTGGTGATTGCAGGGGGAGGCAAAGAGATCCACCTCTGGTGTCCCCCATTTCTGAATCAGAAGGTTGAAGGTGTGTGGCTCATAGTTGCCACTCGTGTGGGTCTAGGAGATTTCTGCTTAAATCATCTGCCAATGAGTTTTGTTTGCCTGGCAGGAATTAAGCTTGCAGATGTACCTGCGTGTCCAACGCTGTGTTCCACAGGGCCATGGCTAGCCTGCAGCGTGGGTAAGACTGGGTTCCCCCCTGCTTGTTGATGTACCACATAACTGTCGTGTTGTCTGCTTTTATTAGCAAATGTCCTGGTGAGAGTAGGAATCTGAAAGCTGTCAGAGCGTGCTGCACAGCTAGTATCTCTTTCTGGTTGATGTGCAGATGCATTTGGCTTGGGCTCCAGTGGCCCTGAATGCACTTGCCATCCATGTGTGCCCCCCAGGCATAGTCTGATGCATCTGTGGTTAGGGTCTGGATGGCATGGGGTTGGGTAAAGGCAGTCCCTTGTTGTGGCTGCATGCATCTGCCCACCAAAGAAACTCAATCCTTAGACAGGGTATTATGGAAATTACAGTTTCCAGGTCCTGAGAATGTTGGCACCAAAGACTTAAGTACCACTGAAGTTTCCTCATATGCAGTCTGGCATATGGAATGTTTAAGATGCATGAGGCCATGAACCCTAGGGCCTGTAGGATTTTCCCTGAGGACAGCTGGGTTCTGGTGGCCATTTGAGTAACATAGCCTGTCAGATAGGCTTGTTTTTCTGGAGTGAGGAATGCTATCTGGGATGCTGTGTCCAAGCTTGCTCCCAGGAATACAATCTTTTGACTGGGGACTAGTTTTGATTTCTTTTCGTTGATGGTGTACCCCAGGGAGGTTAATAGTTTTTTTACAAATGTCAGCTGCTGCAACAGCATTTCCCGTCTGCCTGAATCAGGCAGTCGTCCAAGTATGGGTAAAGTTGAATATTTCTCTGTCTGCAGTAAGCAATGGCTGAAGCCAGGCATTTTGTGAATACTCTGGGAGCAGTGAATAAGTCAAAGGGAAGTCCAGAGAAATGATAATGTATAGATCCTGCCATGAAGTGTAGATATTTTCTGCATGACTCTCTTATAGGGATGTGCAGATAGGCTTCTTTTACGTCTAGGGTGACTAACCAGGCATCTTTGGCTAGCATAGGCAGAAGCTGCTGCAGGATGAGCATTTTGAATTTTGGTACCACCAGGAAGGTGTTGAGAATTGAAAGATCTCGGATCGGACGCCAAGTGCCCTCTTTTCTGGGTACCAGGAAAAGTCTGGACTAGAACCCTTGACCTATCTGTTCTGCAGGAACTGGTTGAATTGCCCTTACAGAGAGAGCAGGGATTGGACTTGGTTTTGAGTCTCTGTCCACTGATTTAGAGGGAGGTCTGGGAACCCTTTTGGGGTTGGCAGTGAGTGGAAGTAAAATTTGTACCCCTGGGATATAATGCTGAGGACCCATTGGTCTTTGGTGATGGGAATCCAGTTTTTTGCATGAAGGGCAAGTTTTCCTCCGGGTCTACTTTATTTACGTGAAAGCTTAACACAGCGAATGCATATGCATCGAACCATATGCATTAAAAGTGCGAACCGTCAAAAACTGTAAATGGAAATCTCCGCACGTGGAGATTTCCGTTTACTTCAATGTAGTGCGATCTTGGAGTTGGTATATTTAAGTAGTGGGGGTGTGTGGGGGTGCAGGGGGGCTTGTCTCCCTGCCTACAGCTGTTGCATGTCATGTTTGTTGTGTAGTTCCGTTTTTATTGCGTTTCATGGTTTCTCGGTTTGATGCATATGCATTTGCTGTTTTAAGCTTTCGTGTAAATAAAGTAGACCCTTTCCTCCTAGGGGCAGAAGCAGTTGGGCAGAGGAGGGGGGTGGAGTTGAGAAGTCATTGGAAATTCTTTCCGTAAGGGGGTGGTTTAGCACTCCCTGCTTTAGAGGTGGAGGCACTCCATTGCTTAGATCTCTGCATACCCTGAGAATGTAGTCTGGGGGGGTCTGTTTCCCCTGGGTCTAGTTTGAGATGGCCCTGAGGGGGCTGGAAAGGACCAATGTTTCGAATCTAGGAGGCAGTACTTGTAAAAATTCTTTGACTGTCTGCATAGATTTAGCTTTTTCTTCCATCTTTTTAAGAATCTCTTCTGCTTTGGTGCCAAACAGATTGTCCTTGTTCAAAGGTGCATCTAGTAACTTGGATTTGACATGATCTGGCAAGGTCTGCTCCTTAAGCAAAGCATGCCTTCTCAGTACAGAACCAGTGACTGCTGCCCTGCAAGATGCTTTTAGGGTGTCGTTGGCTTGCAGAATGCATAAGCTCTTGCAATTCTTTATTTTCTGCACAGTATGTAAAGGTAGCTTAACAAGTTCCATAATATGTTGTTGGTACTTCAGCATGTGAAACTGACAATTCAAAGCCCTAATGGCAACAGTTGCAGAGGTATATACTTTCTTACCCCATCTGTCCAAAGCTCTGAAATCCCTGTCCGAAGGGGTGGGATTCTTAACTGTAGTTGCCTTGACACATTTAGGCCCCTGGGAAATGATCTCCGAGTCAGCAGTAGGATTTTTGAAAAGAAAGTTGTGAGCGTCAGGTACTCTGTAGTACCTGTCTGGTTTCCTAGGGGCAGGGGGTAAAGAATCAGGAGTAAGACTGCATTCCATAAAGACATCATCAACAACTTCCAGGACTGGTGGTACTGCTAAAGGCCGGTGTTGTGGCAAGTCTAGAAATTCTCTGAGTCTCTTTTTGGACTGAGGATAGTCTTGGCATTCCCAGTGCAAATGCTCTCTTAAAGTATATAAGGTTTCACCAAAAGAGAAATACTCTGGAGGAGAGGCAGAGGGAATGGATTCCTCTGCAACAGAATCCTCATAAGCAGATAAGGGCATGTCTTCATAATCAGAAACCTCAGAGTCGTCAGACTCTTGGTCTGTTGAAGCTGCTGGGGACTGGTCCCTTTTTCTCTTAGCAGGGAAAGGCTGACTTCCCCTAATCAGCATAAAGTCTTCTGCTATTATGAACTTTTTATTTTGTGGCAAGGGAGCAGGTGCATGCACTTTGGTCGCCAGTTTTCTAGGCGTAGCGCATACTCTTGATCTTAGAAATTCAGTAGTTTTAGACAAAACTGAAGTCGTCAGTTTGTGTCGAACATCAGTAGTACGAAGAACTTCCTCAGAAGCCGGAGCCTGCTCAGCGGCTCCGGAACCATCCAAGGTAGAGACATCCGTTGCTTTCATAATCGAAGAAGAGTTTTGTGGCATACCGGACTCCGAACGGGTCTAGGTAGAGGCCTGCAAATCCACTGAAGCGGGCATCAGGGGCTGCAAAAGCGCCTCACTGACTTCCGGCGAACTGGCGACTAGCTTAACGGAAGTGTCGGCAGCTCTGAACCTGTGCGGTCTTGTCTCTGTCTTTATCCTTATTTTTTTGGAATATCGGTAGTCAGGTGGCTTACCGAAGCCATTTTGGAATACGGAGATAGAGAACAAAAGCATTTAGTGACAATAAGGGCCTGATGAATCTTTCGGGCGTTGAACAAGGCACAAACCAACAGCGAGGTATGTCGTGGTCTGGGCCTAGACAGGTGACACAGTAAGAATGAAAATCTCAGTGTGGCATTTGCTTTCCACAGGCAACACAATTAACTTTTTCTGACATTGGTTAGGGCAAGAAAAAAGGATCCCCAACAAGGTACTTAGCTTTAGAAGACTTCAGGATGATTGAATTAGTAAACGAAAACTCAGGTAGTGGCCGACCGGCACTTGCGAACTGCTTCTGCTTCAGGCTCCTCAGCAAGAAAGACTGCTGTAATGGCATCGGCTGCCTGTTTTTATATCCCTAACGACCTGACGTCAGTCCTGGAGTGACAGCAGCTGACGCAGAAATACTAAGTCTCTAGTGTTCACCCGACTGAGGGCTACCTGCAGGCAGATAACTCCAAGTGTGATGACTACAACAGTGAAACATAAAGAACATCCAAGACACTATCCTCCAAAAAAAGGAAGCCAATCTGGTGGTCCCCTGCCATAAACAAACTCTACAGCAGAAGAAAGAAACTATTGCAAAAGAGAGTAAAATCCCATGAATGGAGGAGCTCTCTGGTCAGCCTCAGTAAGAAGCTGAGATCCCTTATAAGATCCTCTAAAGCTAGCAACAAAAACAAAATTGCCACCGATTCTAAGGGCAACCACAAAGCATTCTATAGCTATGTCAAGAATCTGAATGGCAACACCCGGTTCTTACAGCACAACGCCACAAAAATTACAGAACCAACTGGTATTGCCAACATCCTGGCAGACAGGTTCAGTGCTAACTTTACCACCCTCTCACCCCCTAAAGGGCCCATATCTATACAGGAAGAATGCAGAGTCCCTATAATCACATCTATGCAGTTAAAAGCTGCACTCTCTAAAACCAAAAACAGAGCATCCATGGGACTGGACAACATCCCAGGCTGCGTTTTACATGAACTTCAGAATGAACTGGCTCCCCACCTAAACACTATGTTCAAGCATAGTCTCATGTCAGGCTTTGTGCCCACTGAATGGCACACAGCAACAGTTATCCCACTCCACAAAGGGCAAGCCACCACTGATCCTGGGAACTATCACCCTATTAGCCTGACAAGCCTGATCTGCAAGGCCATGGAACATATCATCATGGAACTCATAAACAAAGACATTGGCAACCTCCAAACTCTAGACCCCAACCGGTTCGGG
This sequence comes from Protopterus annectens, assembly GCF_019279795.1. Lineage (NCBI taxonomy): Eukaryota > Metazoa > Chordata > Ceratodontiformes > Protopteridae > Protopterus > Protopterus annectens. The sequence goes on from NC_056728.1 coordinate 1,608,057,845, forward strand.
TTTGTAAAAGGCAGATCATGTCTCCTAAACCTGACTGACTTCTTTGAAGCAGTCACCAAAACTGCAGACGAGGGTAACGTGGTTCACAAAGCCTATCTAGATCTCACCAAGGCTTCTGATACCATCCCCCACTCTGGAATTATAGATAAACTCACTAAACTAGGTATAAATCCCTATGTCACAAGATGGGTTGCCAACTGGCTCAATGACAGAACCCACACTGTGAAAGTAGCAGACTCCAAATCCGACTTCAGACCAGTGACAAGTGGAGTACCATAGGGTTCAGTCCTGGGTCCCTCTCTTGTTTGGTTATCTACTTTTCTGAACTAGAGGCTAACACAGAAGGTCTTTGCCTAACGAAGTTCGCACATGACTGCAAACTAGGAGTCATAATTGAAACTCCTAACGATGTGGACATCCTACAAAAGGGCCTCACTGATACAGATACCTGGTGTCAAAGCCATGGCCTCAAGCTCAATGCCAAAAAGTGCACTGTCATCCTTCTTTGGTAAAAACTCTGTACCCATGAGCAACCACATAGGTGGTAGTCTACTTAACACCAAAAGTGTGATAAGAGACTTTGGGACACAGGTGGACAGTAGTCTCTCCTTTGATAATCACATCGCCACAGTAGTCAGGAAATCCTTCTACGTGGCACACCTCATCACAAAAGTTTCTCATCCAGGAAAAAAAGAGGTCACTGTTCCCCTCTACTCGTCACTCATTAGACCTATTATAGAGTACAACTCCCCTTTTGGTATGTACCTCACAAAACATCTAAAACAACTAGAAAGGCCGCAGAAATACCTCACAAAGAGGATTACTGGCCTCAAACAGATGCCCTATGCAGACAGTCTCAAAAAAATCCAGCTTTACTCCATCGCATATCGCCTACTCCGAGACAATCGCTGCCCAACATACAAAGCTATGCCAAACCCAGAGCTGTTGGACATGCTCCACTTAAAGAAATCCCAATCCCTCCGAGCTACATGCTCTAGGGACCTACATCTTGTCACCACAATAAACAGAATATGCTGGTGGGATAGATTCCTGTCCCAGAGACTTCCCATACTCTAGAACAAACTACCTGTCAATATCAAACAAAGCTCCTCATTAGCACTCAAGAAAAATCTTGATGATTGGATGGGCATAGGAAATTCACCCCGGGGATCACCTCTGTGGCTCTGCTAAACAGGGGCACAGGAAAATAATTTTCTTGGGTGGTGAAAGCCAGGGTACTTTTTAGCTAGGCTTGTATAGGCCCCTAGGGCCAATAGCCTAGTACCTACCTATGGAATTTTAATGGCCTAGTAAATAAGGGAGTGAGAGAAATGTGGCAACATACACACAGAAATCAGATGCTCAGGTGGCTCTTCTATAAGAAATATATCTACATAAGAATAAACACAACAGGTTGTTCAAGGAGAGCTTCTTCAACATCACATCCAGTAATAAGACTTTGAACCAGTACCATCCACCCAACTTCTCGGTGTTGTTATTGATCAAAAGCTGAAGTCTGACTTGCACATTGCCCAGACTGTAAAAAAAAAGTACACAAGAAAATAAGTACCTTATACAGATGCAAAAACTACCTAAACTCAAACTCCAGAGTAACCACAGCCAGAACTCATCTTCTGTCAACTTTACTATACGCCTCACCCATCCTTACCAACCTCACCAAATCAGACCTAAGCAAGCTAGATGCCTGCTATAGTAAGACAGCTAAATTTACCACTAGCTGTCCTCCTAGAACCCATCACTGTAAGGCCCTAAGACAACTATCTTGGTTAGAACTACCCCCACCAACTCATTCTCACACAACTCTCTACCGTCCACCAAATGTACTATAAACCTGATAAAACAGCAACGCTATAAGGCCTCCCCAATCCCAATATACGTACCCATCCACTAAGATCCACTAATAAAGCTCAAATTGAAGTAACCAAGGGTAAAAATAGCTCAGGTGACTCTCTACACTCCTACTACATTGCTAAACTGTGGAATGCCTTACCACTTGAAATTAGAAAATAACTAGCTTAAAAAATTTCAAGCATCACATTAAAGACCACCTCACCAATTCCTGGACTTGCACATGTAATGGGCATTGGTAGTCCAAACCATGGAACTAGCTGATTTTAAAATTTTAATTGCCTATGTAATGAGCACTGAATTTAAATCATATGACTACCTTATGTTTTTTTCCCATTCTCACTGTTAATATGTATCAGATTTTAAGTCTTCAGTTTGCTATCTACCTGTATATAATACTAAGTATCGTAATTGCACTCTTATTGTATACAATGTCACTACCTGCAACTACTGTAAGAACTGTCTTCTAGAAGCATTGTTATACAAGATTATTGGCCTTGTCTCCCACTTAACCAATTTATTCTGTTCTAGTCTTTTCACCATTATGAATGTCAATTACTATTTATTTCTTTACTGTATTATACAATTTTCCTTCTGCTAACAAAATAGTTTACTAACAATGGAGCTTTTCTCCTCGGGCCTCCACTGAAAAAGGGTTTTAAGCCCAGTCGGACTCTCCCAGTAAACAAATGTAAAATAAAATAAAAAAAAGTTATGTACTCACCATAACATTCTATGTTGGTAGTCTATCTCACCCTTCATTTTTACATATGGGTTCGGAGCCGATCCTCGAGTCCGACTCGGCTGATTTACAAGCTGGAAGACCTCTGGTTGGCTCGTGGCTAAGCAGGTATCCCATGGTGCACCAGTACACTCCCCAGATCTTGTTTGCTGCTCACTAGAATAACAGCCAATACTAAAGGGTCTCCAACCAAGGGCAACCAAATTATTACTTCCAGATCTTCCAGGATGGGGGCAGGAGGGCGGGTTGGTAAAAATGAAGGGTGAGATGGACTACCAACATGCAACGTTATGGTGAGTACATAACTTCTTTATGTTAAGTAGTCCGATCTCACCTTCATTTTTACATATGGGACAGCGTCCCTAGCGCCTTATTCTTGGGTGGCTCACTGGAAAATTCTCGAGCATCGTGGAGCCAAAGGATGCTCTACCCCTGGATGCCAAATCCAATTTGTAATGTGTAATAAAAGTGTGAGGGGTAGCCCAAGTAGCTGCTGCACAAATAATATCAAGTGGTACCCTGGCTTGAAAGGCTGCAGAGGTAGACAGTGACCTGACAGAATGAGCCTTGATCCTGTAGGGTAAAGGTTGGCCCTCCGAGCTACAAAGGCTATACAATTGGAAATCCAATTAGATAGTGTCACTTTAGAAACTGGTAAGCCCAATCTAGAGTCAGAAAAGGAAATTAATAATTGATCTGATTTCCTGAAAACCTTAGTCCGCTGTAGATAAAAACGTAGTTGTCTATGAACATCTAGCTGATGAAAACGGTACTCAGCGGCATTACAGTGGTTAGGGAAGAAAACTGGGAGTTATATTGATTGGTTTAAGGTAGCATTAGAACAAACTTTGGGGACAAAGGAGGGATTAGTACGCAATGACACCCTGTCTTTGTGAAAAATCAAATACAGTGGCTTAACAGATGAGGCCTGTAGCTCCGATACCCATCTAGCTGATGTGATGCTACCAAAAACAAGGTCTTCCAAGACAAACATTTTAGAGAAGATGAGTGGGAAGGTTCCAAGGCGGGAGATGTCAATTTGGACAACACAAAATTTAAATCCCAAGAAGCCACTGGTTCTTGAAGAGGTGGTTTCAATAGAGTGGCCCCTTTCAAAAAGGTCTTGCATAGCTTATGAGTCATTAAATTGGTATCTGGAAAACCTGAGTGAAAATGAGAAATTGCCACCAATTGGACTCTGATAGTGGCAGCAGCAAATCCTTGCTGAAAAAGCTCAGAAAGAAAATCCAGAATCACAGGTTAAAAGCAGTGTATGGATCTATATTCATTCTCTGTGCCCAAATAGAAAATCTTTTCCATTTACTGCCATACAGCCTCCTAGTTGAAGGTTTATGGGAGGACATAAGAATATGTGACAATGAAGATGATACATCATGAAGCCTGACTAGGGATGGAACTGAAGCAGCCATGCTGACAATTTGAGGGTGTGGAATGAGGGGTGTAGCGAACCCGACATGTAGATCTGGAGCTGGGTCCAGAATCCAAGGATCGTACAGGAAGAGAGGCTCGAGGAAGGTGAACCAGACCTGATGAGGCCAATAAGGAGCAATGAGGATCAACTTGCTTCCCAGCCGACTGGCTTTCTGAATCACTTTGGAAATGAGAAGGGACTGGAGGAAAGGCATACAGAAGTCCCATGGGACAATCATGAGCCAGAGCATCTCTGGGAGTCTCCCTCGGAGGGGGAATGAGGAAAAAATAGCTGCTGCATTTAGTATTGACTGAGCTGGCAAAAAGGTTGCAGCAAGGCTGTCCTCATTTCCGGAAAATCTGATCCAATGTTTCCCGTTTCAGAGACCACTCATGAGGCATTAGGATTGCCAGGCTGAGCTTGTCGGCTATCACATTGGTCATCCCTGGGATGTGCTTTGCAACCAGAAAGCACTGGGAAGAAATTGCCCATTCCCAAACTTGCATGGACTCTCGACAGAGTGGGTAAGATCTGGTACTGCCCTGTTTGTTGTTATACCAAACCACCGACATGTTGTCTGATTGTATCGCAATTGTACCTGGAGGAAGAAGGTCTTGAAGTGCTTGCAACGCCAGAAGCACCACCCTCATCTACAAAACATTGATAAGCAGATGAGCCTCGTGTTCTTGCCATGTGCCTTGGACAGTCCTACCAAGATAATGCCCCCCCCACCCGATCTGGGAGGCATCAGTGGTCACAGTGGCAACGGGTTGGGCCACAGCAAAGGGGGCACCCGTGATCAGTTGATTGGGAGCTATACACCAAAGAAGGTCCTTCTTGCATGATTCCGTCAGCAGGATAGGATGACTCAGTGGGAGAGACTGGAAGGACCATTGGGATGACAGAAGCCACTGGAGAATTCTCATGTGCAACCTGGCTAATGGTACTAATAGAACTGTGGAAGCCATAGTACCGAGGAGCTGAAGAACCCACTTCGCTTTGACTTTTTACAATGGAAGAAAACGTTGAACTTGGGAGATTTAAGTTCTGTGCCCTTTCAGCGGTGAGACGAGCTGTCATGTTCACTGTGTCTACCTCTGCGCCTATAAAAATCACAGATTGAGAGGCCAATAATGCAGATTTTTTTCCAATTTATGGAGATCCCTAACTGTGCACAAAGTTGAATCGTGGGGTCACTGTTTTGGAGGAGTAGATGCCTGGTGGGGGTAGTCAGGAGCCAGTCATCCAAATACAGAAACACTTGGAATCCCTGACGTCTCAGTTGAGCTGTCACTACTGCCATGCATTTGGTGAACACCCTGGGGGCTGTGGTGAGACCAAAGGGCATAGCGCGAAACAGTGACTGGCTCCCAGCCGGAAGCGTAGATGGCTTCTAGACGTCTTGTCCATTTTTATGTTGTAGTAGGTGTCCTGAAGATCCAGAGAGCAAATCCAAAAGTCTTTCCCTAACAATGGGAGTATAGACTGCAGTGTTACCATCCGAAACTTGTTCTTCTTCACTGATTCGTTCAATCTGCTGAGGTCCAATATTAGCCTCCAATCTCAGGTTCGTTTTGGAACTAAAAAGAACCTGGAGTAAGTTCCAGATCCTATCTGGCCTGCTGGGACAGGCTGGTGTTGATCTCCACAGTTGCCTGATCCCTGTGATTGGGTGGTAAATCTGGGATCCTTTTGGGAACAAACGGTGATGGAGAAAAGGGTATGATATAGCCTCTGGTAACAACTCTTTGTACCCACTTGTCTTGGGTGATATTTAGCCAGGCTTCTTGATACAAAGAAATGCGACCCCTGACCGGCCCCAGAGAAGTGCAGTAGGGATCCACATCAAGAGAGCTGATAAGGCCGTCCTCGAAAGGAATCACGGCCTTGTTGGTATTACGGACCGCACCCGCCTCTAGGGTGACGTCTGCCATTTCCTCCTCCTCTGCCTCTGAAGGAGGATTCACCCTGTGTGTTAGGAAAGACCCTCTGGGACTTCTTGAACCACATTTTACCGCCCTTTTGACCATTGGGGTATGGTCTGGAAGGGACAGTAAAATTCACTCCCATGGCAGAAAGCGTCTTTCCTTCTTGCTCACACCGAGCGAGTGTATCCTTCACCTTGGGACCAAACAATGAGGAACCATCAAACGGGACGTTGGTGAAAGTAGACTTGAACGGTTCCGCAAAATTACATAAGCGCATCCAGGAGTGGCACCTCAAGGCAACTCCGGAACCCACTGCTCTACTCGCTCCATCCGCAGTATAAGAGATAAGTCGCATGGAGGAGTTAACCACAGAATTTAAGGTGGACAACTGAGTAGAAATCTTGTCAGGAACTCCCTCAGTATATGCACCTTGTATGGAATCTCCTAACTCCTTGAGGAGATCTTGCTGCAACCTCGTGAAGTGCGTGAGATAGTTCATCGATCGAAGGCTAAAGGCCACTGAACTAAAGATACGCTTCCCAAATCTGTCCATCTGTCGAAACTCCCTGTTTGACGGATTAACAGATGAAGTCTCTGCCAACTCCTTCTTAGTGGCCGCCGCCACCACCATGGCATTTACGGGAACGCCCTTGGACAAGAACTCTTTACCAGGAGGGGCAGATAACTTGTTTGGTCCCCTGGGGACTGGCTCCACGGTCAGACGTATCCCACACTTTGCAACTAACTAGATCCATCAGTTCGTCAAAAGGTGGAGACACCCAACAGGCAGCATGTTGAGACCCGAAAGCCTTCAGGTACACAGACTCCTCATCAGAAGGGTTAACAATGGGCCAGTCGCACCCCTGCCTAAGGATCTCTAAAATGTCCACAAAGGAGACATCATCAGAGGATGACTTGGGAGACCCTTCCGACTCCTCGAGGTCAGTGTCCGATGTCAAAGACTCATCCTGGGAGTCAACATGTTTCCTCTTACATAACCTTTTCCAGGGAAGCCTCGGAAGAGTGGGGGCCACCAGCTGATGGCTCCTGAGGCTGCGAGTCTCTGCTGTCTCCAGAAGACTGAAGTGGGTGCTCTCGGGGGAAGAGTGCTGGTGCCACTGGTAGGGGCTGGAGAATGAGACAGCATGCTCCTCATCATCTCAAAAGCTGACCGACCCTGCTCCGAAGAGATGAGGTTTGGCGCCGGAGCCAGAGCTGTCGGCTCAGAGACAGATGCAGGGTCCAAGCTCACCCTGGCCAAAGCACTGAGAGGAAGGCTCGGAACCGAAAAAGATAGATTCCAACCCTCCTTGTCGGTGCCGACAGGAGAGCTTCGGCCCCTGGACACAGCAGATGGCACCGAACGTGTCGGAGCCGAACTGGGCTCCAAGGCAGCAATAAAGTGAGCTGGAGTGGGCATTTCCTCCATTGGCACCAAGCACTCCAGCTCCAAAAGGCCAGTATGGCTCAGAGGAGGAATAGCAGACAAGTGCAAAGCTGGGCCAAGTGGCTCCAGAGCCGAATGGGTCAGAGCCAAGAATAATTTTGGTAAGGCAGACGACTTCAGGAGTCTCAGCACTACCCTCTCCACATCTTGTTCTGAGAGGGTCCTGGAAGACATAGTAGGGGATCTTGACCTCGGGGGTACTAGAGACTTAATTGTTACGGTAGGGAGCTTACAGACCTGCTCCGATTAGCAGAGTCAACTGCTGTATCAATAGGTTCAGAGATCGGTTCCGAAACACCTGTAACCAACTCTGACACCACCATGATGCTCTCCTTCGGCTCCGAAGGCTGAGTCGTCGAGGAGGCAGATTTGGACTGTTTCTACTGTATAGGAGGTGGCTCTGAGACACCAGCCAGTGCTGGAGAAGGCCTTTTTGAGGATTTTGATTTCCCAGACATAGAGGAAGCTGAAGAACTGGATAGTACTTCCTCAAAACATGGTTTCAACAGACCCTTGAGTATGAGTTTGTTCTTTCTCTCCTGTAACACTCCAGGAGAGAAAGCATGGCAGAACAAGCACGATTCCTGCAAGTGGATGGCCCCTAGGCAGTAGACACAGCTACTGTGGCGATCCTTTAAAGACATCTTTTGGGAGCATTTCATGCACTTTTTGAACCCCCAGTTTATGCTCCTTACTTTCCTTAGACATTATTACACACACAAAAGAAAACGTAAATGACACAATAAATTTCTATAAATCTCTATTTCTAATAACAGGTAGTATACTAGGGAAGCTACAATCCTAGTAAATTCACAAGCGGATCCCCGCCAAAAAAAAGACGTTATGTACCTACCATAATGTTCCATGTTAGTTGTCTTCATCTCACCTTCTTTCTTGCTGGTTGGGATCGGAGCCGATCCTCTGCTCCGACTCGGCCATCTTCTATAGCTCGAGAGCTGTTTACTGGCTCGAGGCTATTCCTTATCCCATGATGCCTAGTGCTAGCTACCCAGATCTCGTTTGAAATAGCTAACTGCATATATAGCTATAGAAAGGACCCCTCCAAACAAAAGGTTAAGTATACCTGTCCTATTCTCTAAGTCAGTAGAGGAAACAAACCAGGGAACACTCAGCCAGTGAAACCTGAAGTCCTCTCGGTCCAATAGGATAGGGGGATGGAGGGGGGGATGCAAGAAAGAAGGCGAGATGAAGACAATTAACATGGAACATTATTGGTAGGTACATAACTTCTTTATGTTAAGTTGTCAATCTCGACTTCATTCTTGCTGGTTGGGACAGTGTCCCGAGCACCTACAATCCTGGGTGGCTCATTCGAACAGACTCTTCAGAACAGTGGAACCAAAGTTAGATCTACTCCTGGAGACCAAATCCAACTTGTAATGAGAAATAAAGGTATGAGGATTTGCCCACGTAGCAGCGGCACAGATAGAGTCCATGGGCAACCTAGACTGGAAGGCTACAGAGGTGGCTAAGGCCCTAGTAGAATGACCCTTCGGTTTGATAGGCAAGTCTTTGTTTCTTAGTTGATAGAGAATGGTAATGATGTGAGACAACCACCTGGATAAGGTCACTTTGGAAACTGGGAGACCCTGTTTGCCTCAAGAATAGGAGAGGAATGGTTGGTCAGACTTCTTTATATTCTTCGTCCTATACAGGTAGAAACACAATTGTCTATGAACATCCAATTGATGTAACTTGCATTCTGCCTTGTTAGTGTGGTTAGGAAAAAACACAGGTAGGTCTATAGACTGATTCAAATTATTTTCTGAGCAGACTTTCGGAAGAAAAGAGGGATTAGTCCTCAGAGCAACCATGTCCTTATGAAATACTAAATATGGTGGATGGACACGTAGTGCCCGAAGTTCAGAGACTCGTCTGGCTGAAGTAATAGGTACCAGAAAGAGAGTTTTCCAAGACAGAAACTTAATGGAGCAGGACGCTGCAGGTTCAAAGGGGGGCATAATCAAGGATGTAAGTACCAGATTAAGGTCCCAAGGAAGAGGGGGATCTCTCACTGGGGGTCTAAGGAGAGTAGTCCCTCTTAGAAAGGCTTTACATAGCTTATGAGACATAATGTTTGCATTAGACCACCCAACATGAAAATTTGAAATGACCGCTAATTGAACCGTGATTGTAGCAGAAGCGGACCCCAAATGAAAGAGTTCTGTTAAGAACTCCAAGATTTCGTGGAGAGGGGCTGTGAACGGATCTATGTTCCTGGCCTCTGCCTAACAAGAAAAACATTTCCATTTGCTAGCATAAGTCCTTCTAGTGGTAGACTTATGGGAGGAGAAAATAATGTCACGTACTACCGGGGAAATGCTGGGAAGCCTGGCTAAGGTTGGAAGTGGTAAAAAAACAGCTGATATCCACAACTAGAAATACAAAAGTGGCAGAAAACAGTTTCCCCGAACTCGAGCAGAGAAGACCAATAAACTTCCTTTGTCACACAAGTTTATTTGCGATAAACCACGCCAACACACAGAGCTCCAACAAAAGGTTAAGCGCTTTCATCTGGTGTATCCAGATTTCTTCAGAACCATTTGTCTCCAAATACAGATCACTTATAAATCAATTTTGGCGCCAAAAATCATTCAATAATTAAATAATTACCTAATTTACAATATTATAAAACATTTTAAAAAACGTTTTAAAACATATACAAACTATTTAAACATTTTTTACTTATTATTCTACTATTTAAATTACTATGCCAATATCAGATCTAGTTTACTATACATTCATATTCCCTATTATAAATAAACATAGTAATAAATACAGTTGTACAAATACTGGCTCCTATTCTTTGTGTGTCTAATCTATAAAATCACATTAAATGTTACATGTTCACTACAAAAACAGTTAAGAGTAAGAAGGGTACAACTCGATGTGGTACTTGTAATCAATGTAAAAACATTAATACCAACACTAGAATCAAGTTAGAGAATATTACTAGATCTATAGTATTTGCTAAAAATGGAAATTGCAATACCCAACGCATTGTTTATATAGCTACCTGTGTTAGGTGCTCCGCGTATTACATAGGAAAGACTGAGAGGAAATTTAAGACACGTATATATGAGCACCTATATAGAATCAAAAAAGGTGATCCTAAGAATGCGTTGAATGCGTTGAGTAGGCATATTATAGATAAAGGTAATGACCATATTTTTAATTTTGCTATTATAGATCAAGTAGAAGTGGGTGATAGAGGTGATAACTGGAAAACGTATTTGGCACGGAAGGAAAGTAAGTGGCAAATATGTTTGGATGCTACTACACCACCAGGTATTAATGACCACATTAGTTTAAAACCCTTTCTTGCTCTGGATTAGTTGAAACCCTTACTTGTTTAGAATTAGTTTTAAGTTTGTTACAAGGTTAAAGCTTCAACTTAGTCACTTGAGATATTTTAGTTTTGTTTCAGTTTTAGTACTTAGTCTGTAGTATGTGAGTAATACTGTTTTTGTAATGAACATGTAACATTTAATGTGATTTTATAGATTAGACACACAAAGAATAGGAGCCAGTATTTGTACAACTGTATTTATTACTATGTTTATTTATAATAGGGAATATGAATGTATAGTAAACTAGATCTGATATTGGCATAGTAATTTAAATAGTAGAATAATAAGTAAAAAATGTTTAAATAGTTTGTATATGTTTTAAAACGTTTTTTAAAATGTTTTATAATATTGTAAATTAGGTAATTATTTAATTATTGAATGATTTTTGGCGCCAAAATTGATTTATAAGTGATCTGTATTTGGAGACAAATGGTTCTGAAGAAATCTGGATACACCAGATGAAAGCGCTTAACCTTTTGTTGGAGCTCTGTGTGTTGGCGTGGTTTATCGCAAATAAACTTGTGTGACAAAGGAAGTTTATTGGTCTTCTCTGCTCGAGTTCGGGGAAACTGTTTTCTGCCACTTTTGGATTAAGGTTGGAAGTGGGGCAACCAAGATGTAAACTGGAGTGTTTGAAGGGATTGATGCAGCCCTCCTGATTGATGGATCAGTAGGTCTGGAATCGGATCCAGAGTCCAGGGCTGCTCGAGAAGGTAACGGTGCAGGAATGGAAACCATATCTGTCAAGGCCAGTAGGGGGAAATGAGGATCATCTTGCAACCCAACAAAATTGCTTTCTGTATGAGTTTTGGTATCAGGGGAAAGGGAGGGAAGGGAAGTCCCTGGGACCAATCGTGGACTAGAGCATCTCTGGGAGAGTGACCTAGAAGGGAGAAATAGTTGCTGCATTTGGTTTTGAAGGGGGTGGCAAAAAGATCGCAGCAAGGCTGTCCCCCATTTGTGGAAGATCAGATCCGCAACTACCTGACTCAGAGACCACTCGTGAGGCATGAGAATAGCTCTACTGAGCCTGTCCGCTATGACGTTGGACGTCCCAGGGATGTGCGTTGCAATCAGAAATCGTTGGGAGGAAATCGCCCACTGCCAGAGTCTGAGCGCTTCTCGACATAGGAGGTAACACCTGGTTCCGCCCTGCTTGTTGATGTACCACACCACTGACATGTTGTCCGATTATATTGCAATGGTCCCAGAAGGGAGAGAGTCCTGAAGAGCTTGCAATGCTAGGAGCACGGCTCTGATTTCTAGGATGTTTATATGCAGATGGTACTCGTGAGTCTGCCAAGTGCCTTGGACTGTCCTTCCCTAATAATGCCCCCCCCCACCCTATCAGGGAGGCATCTGTGGTCACTGTAGCAACCAGAGGGGGCTGAACGAAGGGTCTGCCCTGTGTCACTAGCGGGGAGACCATCCACCAGGACAGGTGTCTTTTGCATGCTTCTGTAATCATGATCATATGAGACATGGGGAGCTGTTGGAAGGACCACTGTGTGAATAGAAGCCATTGAAGGATTCTCATGTGAAAGCGGGCCAGGGGTATCAGAAGAATTGCCGCTGCCATAGAGCCTAGAGTTTGAAGGACATACCTGACTTGTACCCTTTTGCATTGCATGAGGAATTGAACTTGCTGGCGAATTGTGGACACCCTGTCCGAAGGTAGCTTTGCGTACATGCTACTTGTATCTAGGTCTGCTCCTATATAATAGTAATAGATTGACAGGGCCACAAGGCAGATTTTTCAAAATTTATAGTAATACCTAGCTGGGAGCAAATTGAAATTGTGTAGTCCCTGGCTTGAAGAAGTTGATGCCTGGTAGTAGCAGTGAGGAGCCAGTCGTCTAGATATGGAAACACCTGGAATCCTTGACGCCTGAGGTGAGCCGTGACCACTGCCATACATTTGGTGAACACCCTGGGGGCTGTGGTGAGACCAAAGGGCAGAGCTCTAAACTGGTAATGACTGGCTCCCAGCTGGAAGCGAAGGAACCTCCTGGAGCGTCTGTCTATCTTGATATGATAGTACACATCCTGGAGATCTATGGAGGACATCCAATTGTCCTGACCCAGAAAGGGTAGAATGGAATGTAGCATGACCATCCAAAACTTTGTTCTTTGAACAGACTTGTTCAGTCTGCTGAGATCCAAAATACATCTCCAGTCCCGTCTTTTTTGGTATCAAAAAGAACCTTGAGTAAGTTCGGGATCCATGTTGGTCTGCCGGGACTTCCTGGATGACTCTTTTTTTCTAGCAGTTTTGAAACTTCTATAACTGCTTGGTCCCTCAGATTGGGTGGAACATCTGGGAGGGACTTACGTGATGGTAAAGGGGGTTGAAAGAATGGGATTCTGTAATCTATGGATATGACTGAATGCACCCATTTATCTTGCGTTAGGTTTAGCCAGGCTTTTGGGTACAATAAAAGTCTTCCCCCGACTGCCTCCAGAGGCGGACAGCCAGGCAACCCTTCAGAGACGTTGGAAGGGCTTGTCAGAGAAAGATTCTCTGCTGCCCTGGTTCTGCGGACTCCCTCTGCCATGAGGGCGGCGTCTGTTGTTATTATTTCCTCCTCTGCCCCTGGAGGAAAAATCACTACGCGTGTCAGGCGAAGCTCCCTGGGATTTCCGAAACCACATTTTCCCACTCTTCTGACCCTTGGGGTATGGTCTGGAAGGAGTGGAAAAACAGACTCCCATGGCAGAGAGAGTCTTGCCTTCCTGCTCACACCTAGTGAGAGTGTCTTTCACCTGTGGTCCAAAAAGAAAGGCACTGTCAAAGGGAGTGTTGGTGAATGATGCCCTAAAGGGTTCCACAAAATTACACAGCCACATCCATGCATGCCTCCGAAGTGCCACACCTGTGCCTGCGGCATTACTCGCACCATCAGCTGCGTAGGAAATGAGCCTCATGGAGGAGTTGACTACTGAGTTAAGGGTTGCCAGCTGAGAAGCCACTTTAGCCTGAGCCCCTTCAGCTGATGGATCCTGAAGGGTATCTCCGAGCTCTTTCAGGAGATCCCTCTGAAGCCTGGTGAAATGGCATAAGTAGTTCAGTGACCTCATGGAGAAGGTCGCTGAAGCAAACATTTGCTTCCCATATCTGTCCATGGTCCTGGACTCCTTGTTAGGAGGATGGACAGAGGAAGAAGTTTCCTCTAACTCCTTTTTAGTGGCTGCTGCTACTACCATAGCATCCACGGGAACACCCTTAGTAAGGAACTGCTTGTCAGGGGGAGCAGTGATAAACTTGCTTGGTCTCCTCAGGGTTGGTTCCACTGTATCCAGGGCTGACAAAGCCCTTCGGGCCACCACTGACATTAGTGGATTGAAGGGCGGAGAAACCCAGGAGGTGGAAAGTCGGGAACCAAACGCATCCAGGAATACAGATTCATCCTCATTAGGGGCTAGGGTATTCCAGTTCCCCCTCTGCTTAAGTATTTCTAGGATGTCCGAGAAGGAAATATCTTCAGAGGGGGATCTCGGGGACCCTTCTGATTCATCCAAATCCGTATCTGAAGTGACAGACTCGGGGGAGTCAATGTGCTTCCTCTTGCACTTCTTCTTTCGAGGGGGCTCCTCTGAATGATCAGGGGAGGCCTCGGAAGAAGAGGAAGCACCCAATGGGGTGCCCTGGAGCACCAGTTCCCCAATCTTGGGGTCTGGAGGGGGGACAGAGGTTGACGCAGGCACTACGGGGGACGGAGCCAGTGGGGTCAAAGGTGGAGCTGACTGGGAGGCCAGCACACTCCTCATGACATCAAAGGCCATCCCTGCCATGATGCAGGGAAGGCTCCGGCTCCGAGGAGACCAGAATCCTCCTCTGCACCGAGGGAGATGGCTCCGACACTTATATAGGAGCCGAGCTCACCTGCGCCGACGCTCCGAGAGGGAGAGCGGGGTCGGACAAGAGTCCGATGCCATTCGCCCCCTCGGAGCCGACGAGGGAGTCTCGGCACCCAGATCCCTCGATGGAAGGCACCATCGAGGGGATTGGAGCCGACGGATCCGAAGGAGAAATTGTTATAGGAGCCGACGGTTCCACAACTCGAACCCCAATAAACTACGGCTCCGAGCTCAATGGAGTCGGAGGAGGAACACTGATAGAAACAGACGGAGCCGACACCTGATGAGGAGGGCTGGACAACATTTTGGCCAGTGCCTGCGACTTCAACTACCTACTGACCACTCTCTCCACTTCGTGGTCCGAGAGCCTAGAGGACTGAGAAGAGTGTGAAGATCTGTGACTGTGGTCACTCTGCAAAAGGGGAGACCGAGGAGCCAAATGAATGGACTCTAGCAAAGGGGACCTCTGCCTTTTTTGGGTCCTTGATGGCTCCGAGGGTACTAGTGGAGCCAACGAGGAAGCAGTCTCCTCAGTTCCAGCCGGAACCGAAGTAGTAGTAGGCAAGGCTTGGGCCAATGACAGGTCCGAGCTGGGAGCCGATGATTTGGCCGGTTTAGGGGATTTCACTGGCTGAGCCTTGGCTGGTGAATCCTGAGGCTTGAGAAGACCTCTCAATATAAGCTTATTCTTGCGCTCCTGCAGAACTCTTGGGCTAAATGCATGGCAGATAGAACAAGAGTCCTGCAGGTGCACTGCGCCTAGGCAATAGACGCAAGAAGTGGGCCCATCTGTCAGAGACATTTTCTGACAGCATGAGTCACACTTCTTGAGTCCTGACACTTTGGATTCTTTAGACATATCCAGAAAAAGAGGAATCATGACTCTAAACTACTTTGGCCAACAGGCTGGGCAATACTAAGAAACTAAAAACAGAACACTACCACAAAAAACACAATACAAGATAGATTTTTTTTTTTTTTTTTAAGACTAGGAAGCCTCTAACTCAAACGGTACCTAACCAAAAGCTAACCAAAAGACTAACATGCTACTACAGAGGGGTAAGGGGGGGAGGGGAGAACTCTCTAATTTAAATGAGTTCGAAGGGAAAAAACTACAATACACTAAACACACTAAACTAAATCTACTAGTTATCGACTATTAAATAACAACAACTACAATATAAAAAATCCTAATCTGATGAAAAAAAAGGCAGATTAATAAAGTTATACAAGCCTGAGCCAGTAACCAGGAGCCTCGCAGCTGAAGTGGCAAACGAGATCTGGGTAGCTAGTGCTAGGCATCATGGGATAAGGGGTAGCTTCGAGCCAGTAAACAGCTCTCGAGCTATAGAAGATGGCTGAGTCAGAGCCGAGGATCGGCTCCAATCCCAACAAGCAAGAATGAAGGCGAGATTGACAACTTAACATCAAACAATCTCAATATAGCAGAAAACTAACTACCAACGGTGACCAAAAAGGTCAGAATAACAACAGACAAGACAACAGGAGCCCCTGTTGACTAAGAGTGGAAAACCGTCAGAATTAACACTCTACCTAATAATCAAAAAATACACAATGACGCCTAAACTAACTGGCACACAGGATACCAATAACCACCAGTAAACTAAGTTGCACTCAAAAAGGAGGGCAAGCAATACAGCTGCCTAATATATTAGCAACACTAAATATACAATAAAAGTTCTAATAAAGCATTGAATATAAAGAATTTTAAAAACTTAGCCAGAGCCAAGAGAAGCACAACCGAACTTGCCGACGCGGCAAATGAGATCTGGGGATTGTACTGGTGCACCATGGGATACCTGCTTAGCCACGAGCCAACCAGAAGTCTTCCAGCTTGTAAATTGGCCGAGTCGGAGCCTATCCATATGTAAAAATGAAGGTGAGATTGGACTACCTAACATTAAATATTATGAAAGTAAACAAGAAGGAAAGAAAGAAAAGGCAGGGTAGTTATACTTATGCAGAACTCAAATTAGAGGAGGTTAAGAAAGACACTCAGGGTGGATTTGTGTCCATTAAGGAGTACTGGAGGGGCATGAAAATAATAATGCTATATCTACCACAGAAATCAAGAGGGTAAATCATTAAAAATACTCTAGGATACCTCATAGCTTTTCAACAAGGACATGCTTTATATGCTGGGGACTAGAATAGCATAAGTAATAAACAAGGTGCTCAGGTAATGGTCAACACAGGAAGAAGGTCTTTATTTAGTAAAGTATATGAAGTTATATGGCCTACAGGACACAGGAAGTTCTACAGACAAATAACAGTAGTATACTTATTGCTCTAGCTGATACAATATCTGGGCAAGGCTATTTGGATAATACTTGATTAAAAATGACACAGCAATGGTGTTAGAACATCCGACACATTCAGCAACGGTCTCAAACCATGCTCTAGTGCAAATGAGACAACAAAACCAAGAGTATAGAGAAGGGTACTGGCATTTCCCTAGATATCAAATTAAAACAGAGAGATTTAAGGCTGGGTGAATCACATGTTGGAAGAAATCATATGTGGGCTGGAATTAAGAGAGAGTGAGATATTGCTCCAGGATGTGACAAATGTAAAAGGAAAATTAGGATCTACACAGAACAGTGTGTACAGGTTGTTTGGTGACAGTAGGATAAGGTACCTTAATGCATAAAAGAAAGTAGGAAGGTACAGACGAGTCAAACAACTATGGGGAAGGAGCAGTATCATACCCAATAAAACAAGCTATGGACCAAATTAATAACTATATAGATATGACAAATGCAAGTACATAGCTGTATTGCAACCAGCTTACTTTGATAACACAACAAAACCAACTAAAATGCGAGCACAAAGACTTGGGAAGCAAAGTGTAAGGTCACTAATTACAAAACTGAGACAACCAAGTACTGGGAATCCTATTGTACAGTCCAACTAACATTACAGAGATATTAAAACATTTTAAGGCAAACTATACACCAAAGACCTAGAGCTTAAGTATACAGAACAGGAAACAATGACTTGCATACTTACTCTTGGCTAACCACAAATAAAATAAAGATGAACTGCAAATAAGTAAAGATGAGAATGACAACTTGTTTAAGCCAATTCAATATCAGGAAATACAACAGGCAATAAAAAATCAAAAGACAGGAAAGTCCTTGGGATTAGCTGGAACTCCTATAGAGACACAGAAAGGGAAAAGAGAAGAAAAAATTAAGAATATGGAATATATTTATTTAATTCAATATTAAAGGGGGCCAAGATATCTAACTTGTGGAAAAATCTGTTACAATAATTTTGCTAAAGGATGGGAAGTATCCACTACATCCAGAATTGTATAGTCCCTGCTCAATTCCGAAATTTGACTATAATATATTCACGACAAGACAAGTAAAGAAGCTAGCAAAAATATTACCTGGAATTACACAGGAGGATCAGTGTTGGGCATAAAATTAATTTAAAGATGACAACAGAAATAAAAATGAACTACAAACTCATCCATGACCTGGTTCAGAAATATTCCCTTCTCAGAGGGCAGTACACAATGAGATGCATGGGTATATACAACTCAGGAGTAGTACAAAAATGGTGGCAAAGGAGATGCGAGAGGAAACTAGGTGAAAAATAATTAAAAAGGTGAGGTGATGAAGATGTTAACTATGGACCTGTATAACATACAAGCTATTAAAATGGGCCTGGTCCCCTGGTACCATGTGTGAAGCAGTCTTATTTTTTATAAACCAAAGAAAGAAATTTGACATGCCTTAAACAAAGAATTAAAGGAATTCATATTGGAAAGTAAAACCGCTAGGGATAAATGGGAAAAGTTGCAACTTCCTGCATAACACTGAGGGGGACTGGCATTACTGGACATGACGGACCATTATACTACTGCACAGCTATGACTCTTCTACTTATTGCACAATAATGTATATATATATATATATATATATATATATATATATATATATATATAAAACAAAGTGGAAGATCGTGTTACTTGATAAGGGAGGAAGAAGAGAAATGAGGGATGCATACAAAGTTTAACAAACATGGACTAAGGAAGACAAAAAGGAGGAGGTGCAAGCATAGTACATAAATGCCCTACTGCAAATAATGTGGAACAAACAATGAGGGCTGGGAGAAAGGAAATACTTCTGAATGGGTTTGAGGTACAATACCTCAAAAATGAAGGATGAGAGCAAAATGCAAATAAATGGGGAATAGAAATACTGGATTAAGATTTTAGGAGCAACTGAGAGAAGGAGAGTGTTGGAAAAATTAAGATAAAATCAGACAAGAGTATTGACTACAGGAAAGAAACTGTCTAAGATATATGGGATTACTTGTGGAGGTGAGAGCCAGCAAGAAAAGGTTGCACCTCCCAGAGTAAACTCCAGCCTAAGTAGAATACTTCACAGAACCTAGGTTGGGACAGACTACAAGGGATAAGCTCCTATCTAGGGCATATACTGGATTGGTTGCACTGAAAGAGTATGCAAATTCAATGGCATCAGTGGACTGATATACTACAAAACAGATAAACAGAAAAGCAGAGGGATAATATATGTAAGGCACCTACAGAGGCAACAAAGGCATGGAAATTCAAAGTATTTTGTTGGAAATGCTTACATATATATTTCTATACACCAGCAAGGTTTCAGAATATGTTCCTACAGGCTACAGGAATGTGCTGGAGATGTGACAAGGGAGATCAAGGGACATGGGAACATATTTTCTTCAAACATCAAAATGCTAGAGGAGTTCAAAAAGCATATTCAAACAATCATTAGAAAAATATTAGATAATCGGTTCATGTTAAGCAAGGGAGCAAAGCAATGATCTCATTTTTGCTGCTGGTGGCAAAGAATGTCATAAGGAAGAGGAAGACTAAAGAAAGGCCACAGATACAGGAGTTAAAAAAATGGATGAAATTAGGAAGTAAGCACTGAAAACAGCACACCAGAAGGCAAAAAAGGAATGCTAGGAGAAATTGATAAAATGGGAAGTTGCATGCTTAAAGAAGTATGGGGAAAGTAAACAGAGACGCTAAAGGCAAACGTACAAGATATCCAAAAGTGGGGAGTCCAAGGGTTCTCAATGGGGGGGGGGTAGTATAAGATACAAAAACAGAGCATATGGGTACAGCGACACATTTACTCTAAACATTTGTTTTAGTTTATCTGTATTTTATATTGTGAAACAAGACTGTAAAGATGTTATTGGGGAATTGGCAGCTAACAAATTTCTTAGAAGTACTAATCTACAATGTTTGACTGTAAGTTCTGTAGAACATTGTTTATGTTACCTTTTGATGACAGTTATAACTCTTAGCTATAAATTTTAGTTATACTGAAAACAGTAAATGGTTATTCTAAAAGTCTGTTTAATTATGGATACAGAAAAAAATGTGCAATGGAGGAAGTGCACGAGGGAGGGGTAATTTTTATTTTCCATTTAGCAGGAGAAGTCAATGCATACAGCATGTACAAAAACATGTACTGTAAACAATGCTGAATAAAAACATCCCTAACTTACAACTGTGCAAAAAAAACTGGAACGTGAATTGATGAACTGTCAAGTGCATTCTGCAAAGACTGCTCCATACATGGGGATTGCACAGTTTGCAAACTTATGATTATCATTATTATTTTGCAGTAAACATTGTTATAGTCAGGGGAAGAAGCCCATGAGCTGAGTAAAAGAATTAAGCGTGTCCTGGACTCAAACTAGTCTGATATTGAGAATTTTAGATAATCAGGAATTTCAACAAGTTGAAATCAGTAAATTAAAAGGACTGTAAAGCATCAGTCCCACTACACATCACTCATACACATGGACTGTGGCTCTTCAAGAATAAATGGTTGCAAAAGGCTAGACATTTGATGACAATTAAACTAGTAGGAGGAATGTAGAGCTTAAACATAGTTTAATATCATTAATGTTTAGAAGGACATTAAAGGGACTGAGTAAATAACTATAAAATGTTTTGATTCTTTTTAAAAGTTGTATAAATAGCTCATGATGTCAACTATATGCTACGCTGCAAAGCAGTTCTGTATAGTATGCAGTCATGTGTATTTTAAATACAAAGTGGGAGAAATTGTAACAGTGACTACTGTATATCTTAGTGATACTACAGTAAAATAAGCACTTCTTAGCTGTAATCTATCCAGGCTTTACACTGTAACAAAATGAGAGAGGCTGGGAAAAAAAAACAAATAAAATGTTGTGATCATGGGTTGCTGGAGAAAAGTAAAAGTATACTGATTACATTACAATTAAAAGATAATAAATTCTCTGTTTTTATAGATGTGGATGTCTATATTAATGTTACCAGCTTAAGCTATTAGATAAGACTTTTTTTTACACAAATGGGATTAAAAAGCATGACAATAATGAAAAAACATGAAATAGCAGTTTGTTCTTATAAAGTGCAAAGTTATTTGTTATTTTCTCTCTTTAGTACTTGCTTTCAGTTGGAGACAAGAGTATGTAGGTGAAAGCAATTAATAATGTCAGGTGTGAACAGTGTGTTCTCAACAAAATCTACAAGGTTTCTTTCTTGCCATGCAAAGTTACTAGCTTTTTCCTCATCTAAAAACCTGTAGATACAAGCAATTAGTCATGAGAAAACTCAAGTGTGCTAAGTGAAAATTACAAGGTACAATATAATTAACTTTTAATGGATTCTAGTAAGCAATTCAGTGTAAATAAAGTTTGAAATTGTGGGAAGTGAATAATAACACAAGTAGCTGCATCCTCATTAGCCTTATTACCTTAATGCATTAAATATAACAATGCTCAATTTAATTTATTTAAGGGTAGCCAATGCACTTTTTAGAAGAATAAAATGTTAATGTTAACTGAAAGCTGCAAGTCATTTTTTTTAATATCTTCGAGAGGAACAGAAATAAAGACAGACAGTAGTCTGTATAAGTGGAGAAACAAGCTCTAATATGCACCTTAACTTTAGAATAAGTAATGCCTGTGGGTGCAGTCACTGATTTGGGGCAAATAGTTCTACTTGGAGGAATAAAGTTAATTTTCTGAAAGTGTATACAGCTTTATGTATTTGCTTTGTTTAAAAGGGATAGAGGCACACCTCTCAAGTGTACCTCATTTGAGGTCTTAAAAAGTTCATGTTCCTCGAAGTTCCATATTGAAAGGGTCTGTAATACGTTCAGTGTTAGGAATTTGTTAAGTGAAATCCATGGTAAATAGAAATAAATTATATTAATTCATTAAAAGATCTTCTGCATAAGTAAAGTAAAACTAGCATATTTTAACCATCCTATGACCTTTCTAGTAAGTAAGTTCTTAGTAAGTCATTAGTACATGAACCACATTTTGCCCATTTGTTCCACATTATGAGGGCTAGTGTTCCTTATTTTGGAGATGGAAGGTTGAGAGCTATGGATAGGGGTTGAAGACGTATTAAGTTTTTTTTTGTTTCCCGAGTGTTTCTATTGAAGTGTACAGTGTGAAAATGTGACATGGGTCCAAAAAGAGTTGAGAAGAAGCATCTACACAAGAAGTCAGCTTGACAAACAGTGTGTGCATGTAAGCAGCTAGCTGGAACTATGTATTCAAAACTGTCATGTACAATATGAGGAAGTGATAGCTTATCAGAATGGCTGCTTTGTCAATATTAACATGAAATATAAATGACTTTACAGGTACAGGCAGAAAGCTGAGAGTATGGAATTACATTAAGACATTTAGGGTTCAAATAGCAATTTTTACAGGATAAGCATTGTCCATGCAAATAAGCAGGTGAAATTGACAAAGAAAGGATTTCAGGGTAGACATTCAGGAGAGTATCAGGAACAAAGGAAAGGGAAGTAGTAATACTGACTGGGAGAGAGGCCCCAACAGTGATAAAATGGGGAAAAAATACAATAATGGTAGATTTGTAGTATGAAGGGTTTAGTAGCAGTGGAGGAGAAATGCAGTGGCATGCAGTTATATAGTCCACCTGAAACTACTATTATGCAGCTTAGAAGAATTTTTGGAAAATAATATGCTTTTAGCAGAGAGTATTATTATGGGCCAGGACTGGAACCTGATTTACAACAGCGTGGATGTATCAAGGGTAATCTAGAAAGGAAAATATAATAAAAGAGGGTAGACATCTGAATAAGTACAAGGGAATATTTGGTATGGAACATGTGACTTCAGCAGCAAAAAGTCAGAATTTGCATATTATTCCAGAAGACACAATTTCTATCCTGTCCATCCCAGTTATTTTGTTTCACAAAAGCATGTGTATTTAATGGAAAGAATCAAGCATCAATGAAAGCCAAGACAAACAAGCAGAGTAATGAAGTAAAACAGAGACACTTTTGCCTTCCTACTTATCTGATAAAAAATTAAAAGTGGATACGATTCAAATTATCAGGGAAGATAGAAATTACCACAGAAAGGACAACTAGTGCATGAGATAAAATGAAAACAGAGTTTAAAAACACAGTAAAAATAAGAAGGAAAGAGAGACAGGAAAGAAACTGGAATTACTTGGGCTTAGTATGGTAATACAAAGGTGCCTTTATTTCCAGATATAATTTGTGCACACAATAAACCCAGGAAAGGACATTCTGGTATTATGGAACATTTTGAGACAGTTTCAAGTCTTTTCAGGATATAAAATAAATGAAGGTGAAACAAATGCTCTAACAGTTAGCTATGTACCATGAATGAATTGATTCAACAATACACACACTTTTGTGGCCATGACAAGATAAAGTATTTACATGTAGGCATTAAAATGGATTCTGTTGTGGTAGCTAGGGATATCTGAAAAGAAAATAAACAAAATATACAAATTGAGAAGCTGAAAGTTCTTAATTATGGCTACAGGCAGTAAATGTTTTTAGTCCCTTTAGTCTTATGTACAGGTGAGGCATGTTTTTATCAACCACAGGAGAAGCTGTGGATAATAATTAGTAAAAATGTGAAGGAATTTATCTGGGAAAGGACGAAGGCAAGAGTTAATTTGGATAAGCTGATATGCCCCACAGAATAAGGGGGTTTAAGGCAATATGAAGGCTCACATACATAATACAAACAAAAGTTCATAAACTAAAATAAAAAAAGGTGGTGCGAAGTCCAATAGACAAAGAGAGACTAGGATTTTGGATGCAAGTCTTTAAAAAAATAACCGTACAGAATATTATATTCATAAAACAGCAGAAAGTATTCTAAGGACTAAGCCAGTGCAGCAATGGAGAATGGAGATTCTATCAATAGGTTTGTCAGCTATCAGAGGTATATATAGAAATTAAGCAAGAAGGTCTGGAATTTACTAGAGAAATTAAGAAACGGACCAAGGTATCTGCAGCAACTAACTCATGAGGAAAATGACACAGCGTGGGAGGTCAAGCAGAAGTTTGGACTGCAGGTTAGGAACTGCCTTCCTTATCACAGCATGATAGAGTACAGTCAAAGAGAAAGGAATGAGAGTACCATGTGAAAGACTAGCTCTGGTGGAGTTTGCACTTGAGTCTATAACTGCAACTGTTGTTAAAAAAGGGGTACTTAGTAGGGTGTACAAATACTGCATGATAAGTATAAGAACCAATAAGTGGAGATTAGAAAAGACCGGGAAAAAGAGAACTGGAACATGTTTTTTGGGCATTTAACGAGTTAGCAGATTTTTAAAAATTCCCTGCAGAGTACTTTGATGGAAATATTGGGGGAGTAAATGGTTGCAGCTAAGGAAATGTTTCTTTTGAGCTGAAATTAGGATCTGATTTGCAGAAGCATAGCTGATTCAGTTATCTCCCTGGGCCACTGCTATGAACCAGCACCCCACTCCTCAGCTCAAGTGAAAAAGCACTTCACTGTAATAACCATTATTACAGTTAGATGTATGCATCCCTCTCAGCAAAAAAAAAAAAAAAGAAGAGATAACACACATTCCTTATATTGGCACACTAACCAAGTGGCCAGATGCATGACACAACAGACCTGCCCTAAAACAAAAAAAAACAGACCAGTAACAGCAGGAAGTAAACTAATTCCACAGAGCTTTCAGATCAAAAACCCTTCTTCAGTGTGATAAACAGGTAAGTTGAAGCACATAATATACAAACTCAAAGACACAGCCAACCAATCCTAAACATTCATGAATTAAGCTAATAAAAGGTAAAGGAAACTTTAAAGGCATATACGCAAAGAATCTTAAAAAAACAATGGATAAAATTGTTTCATTTGCTTCCCCTTTAAAACAGATTTTATGCTCACAGCAGCATGCGAACCTGGACTTTTATCTGCATTTAAACTTTAGAATCCATTTATACTCCGCAAGTTCCAGTTTATTATTTTTATCACTTTCCCTGTTACTTAAATAAACAACTTGCTACACTCTAAAAGCAAATCTATGCTCAACAACATACCCCTCCCCAACCCCTGCCATTCTGGTCCTGCTTCTGTGCCCTGCCCCAAACCCTCCTTTAACATATTTATATATATTTATATCTTTTAAACTGTTGCAAAAAGATACTACAGTTTATGCCTGCCTGCACAGGCAGGTTTAAAAAAAAAACTTTTTAAACTGTAGCAAACTGCCTGCTACAAATGTAGCACACAGTTACTACAGTTTACACCTTTCCTGCATGGCGCACAACAGTGCTCTTGTTTTAGTTAAAAAAAAAAATTACTTTTACACTGTAGAAGCAAATTGTCTGCTACAATGAAACAAGCAGCTGCTACAGTTCAGACCACACACAGAGCACTACAGAGCTCAGGTTTGACAGGAAATGCAATACCAGCTTTTAAATTCCAACCAGTAAAAATTAAAAGAAAAATCTAGCCAAGCTAGAGTTTCCACTGTGCGATTCCTTGAAACCTCTTGCATCAAAGGCAACATGGGATATATGACAATGACCCCTCAAGGACATCAAGTGTTTCAGCTACATGGCAGCTCTGAACGTCCCTGACTTTTTTTTTTCTTTTTAAGTCTGTTATGGACAAATTCAGGCCAATAAAGCCAAAATGCACTAGCTGTGGACACGCACGTCTCAGCCCTCCCATGACCTCGTCAGCACTGCACAAGTGGAATGCTTGGCCAACACCCGGAAACACAGGGTTATTGTACCCAACTGACGTCCAAAACCATTAGGATGACTGCAAAATATCCCAGCTTTTAAAAGCCGGTATTACATTAAAGAGCAATCAGGATTGGCTAATTGCATCCCCCCAACACTTTGCACCAGGGACAGCTGCCATTCCCGCCCCATCCTAGCTACGCTATTGCCTATATGTAAGTAAAGGCTTATCAAGTTTCATGCTACTGTTTGCCAAAAACCAAAATCTATAATATGAAAAATGAAAATCTTTACCCAATGTAAAAGAAGCTCTGGATACTGTAAAGGTGGTAATAGAATTGGGGGGGGGGGTGAGATCTCCAGAAAACAGATGATGCACTTTGGCATCCTCTGGCAGGAATTGTCACCTCAGCCAGACATCATTTCTTTTGGTCTCCTTGGACCTCATTCTACTGGTCCAGTTCCCAGTGCCTCATGTCGTGCTTCAGGTGTACCCCAGCCATCCTCCTACCCTCCTGGACTGCTCCGGTATTACTGGGGCTGGTTGTAGATCCTAACAGTGTTCTGGAGGCTCAGCTATCTGTCTAGTTATTTTTTTTATATGCCCTACCTCTCCCTTTCCCTAGCCATCATGCTCATCAACTAAGTCTGAGGACGAGTCCCCTCTTTGGACCAAGCCTCCCCTTAGGAAGCATCAATGACGAATGCCCTCCTATCCAGGATAGGCCTGCCCATCCCTCCTTGCGACTCAGTCAGTCAACCAAGATGCTAATTAAACCGAGGTCATCTGGGTTGTTATTAGAACTTTAGCCCTCTATGCCTGAGGGCAAGTTCCCTCTTTGGAGCATGACTCCCATTAGGGAGCATCGGTGACAAATGTCTTCCATCCCAGGACAGGCACGCATATCCTTCCTTGCTTTTGTCAGTGTCCTGAGCTGCTAATAGCCCTCTATGTCACTGGAGAGGCTAAACAGGCCTGTCTTCTTATGACTGAACCAGTGTAGGTTGCTGCCCTGCATCCTGCATCTACAATATCATAACTACAGTGTTTTGCCATCTGATTGGCAAGTTGGGAGACTCTGAATAACTTTGCGCTCAGGTCCTCATCAGGCACCCCACATTCTTCTCCTTGACTTGGTCAATGAGTGGAATTTGGTCTACAGTCATGTGTGTTTGACAATTTATGGTCCTGAAAACCAGAGCAGCAGCTGTGTATTGCTTCCTCCTAAGCCAGTCTAGCACTCTGCTTTCCCTATAATTTGGGGCAGTGCTGGAGCAGGAACCAATATGAACCTCATTCTGTAGATCCACAGCCATCACTGGTGGACAAGTCACAGGTTTCTTATAGAGGATCTTCTGGACTCCTGGACCCTACAGATCCTGTCATGTTTCTTAGGGACAGAGGTCCAAGTAACCAGTTCCTTATAGGCACCTAGAACAGTCCCCAAATCAGAAAAGGATAGCAACAGGTTTAAAGACGTTGAGATGAAATAGATTAAAGTATCTTTTTTGGCAAGTGAAGCCTCCTTGCCTTCCTATTTGAAGTTCTGTTTTATTCTACAAACAGTGTTTCCAAATGGGATTCTTTCTGTCATTGGGACAAAGAAAACCATGTCTGATCTGTCAATACCATAATGTAATGGGAGAAAATTTGGGAATAAACCAGTTCCTCCTCCTCACTCCAAGAAAAGTTATCTTCTATCTTCTCAAATAGGTCTGTCTTCTTTTTATCAAAAGGGATTCCAAAGATAAAGGACTCAAAACTTGGCTGCAGAATCTGTAAAGCCTAGAGAAAACCTTAAGCCAAGGAGAACCACTGCTTGGGAACAAGCTTGCATAGGGTGGGTACTAAAGGCCTATCTGACATCTGAGCACTAGGCATCTGCAAGGGCCATGGGGCAGCTGATCAGTGTCTCACCTTCAGAATTCCTTTAGTTGAAACATCCACCATCGAGGTCTGAACTTGTGGATGGGATTCTTTTATTTCTACTTCATAACCAGCTAAGTCCATCTTACTAGGATAGTGCGTTCCTGTCCTCTACTTTAAGATTATAAAATGGGCTTTGGCAATATGTCTGGAGTGGAATGTCTGCACCAAAAGTCAATCCATGGTCAGCAGCTTAGTGAGATGTGCATTTCACTCTGCGTCATACCATCCAAAGGGGCTTCACGAGTGGTCTTGGGAATCTGAAGGACACAGCCTAGGAGCTGTGAAGGCTCCTCACTGGAATCTACATCCTTGAGCAGTGAAAGGATATAAGAGTCCCAAGGGTCACATGACCCATGTCCCATTCCATCTTTATGTCCCTTCCCATCTTATCCTTAAATTGGATCTTCCTTGGGTCTTGAAAGGAGGACTTTTGAGATTCAGGATGCCCACAGTTGACCAGGTGTCGACCTCTGGCTTCTTCTGATCCAAGTAATTTTGTACAGAAAGCTGACAACAAAGTTTAAGGGTAAATCTTTGATAAATTGTACAGTTCTCAACAATATGTTCCACACCTAAGCAAAACACATACTCATGAATATCTTTGTAGGGAACCAGCCGACCACAAGACCATCAGCCTTTCTTTGGCCTGACATACACTAAAGCATAAGTAAATGTCAGACTAAATGAGTGCAAATCTGTCCAAAAATCAACTACCACCATAAATGTTGCAACAGAAAATTTCCACAGTAGAATATTTACCTGTTCTAAGCTCCTGAGTAGAGAAAAGCATGACAGACTACAAATGTAATGACATTGAAGCATAAGCTACAAACAGTAGCAAAAAAAGGTCTGGAATAGAATGGGTGGACGGTTAGTCTTATACCGGGAACATCACGCTATCCCTAATGTAAGAATATCTGCCACATGTGCAGTTGTAAGGGTACTGAGCCATTGGTAATCAGGCTGGATGTTAGGGCTTATGCAACAAAAATCTGTTTATTCATTTGTCTGTATCTGTTAACCTGGGTAGAGCACTGATCTACATGGACCTTTTTCAGACTCAGCTTGGGAGCACTATCTATTTGAGAGACTTTCAGAGTAATTGTTTGTGTCTTTCGGCTTTTCCTGGTTAGGGGTCGCCACAGCGGAACTCTGGTCCGCTAATGATTGGCAGTAGATTTTTACGTGCTGGCTTGCCAGGCCTAACGCACAACCTTCAAGGAAGGAACACCCATTCACGCATGTCGACACACAGAAGACGCTCTAACTGAGAATCGAACGGGCAACGTCTAACTGTGAGGCGACAATGCTACTGCAGCACCACCACCGCAGTTCTTTCAGAGTAATAAGGTAAGCAAATGGAAGCTAAGGGAATCAAACGGGGAGCAGTACTTGAACAGATGCAACAGTTCTTGCATTGTCTTCTGGAGTACATCACTGGGACACAGCTCAATGAATGCACTGTTGCCTGTCAGGACTTTGCAAAGCCTATTTTGAACTCAGAAGTTTCAGACAGAAAGGGTGCAGCATTTTCTTTAGCTAGAAACACAGTGTTTATAATTTACAAGATAAACATTTTTTTTTTTTTTTTTACTCCCACTCCTCCTGTCTATTGCATCCACCCTAACCTCTCCAAGCTCAAGTTCAAGGACACTGGTAGAGCACCATACTGCTGGTGAGGGAGCCTGCCTTAACAGTCTTCCCACTCCACAGCAGCCTTGTAAGATGTGCCCACAGGAGCTACATCCATGCTCCTGTGCATGCTCAAATTTCTGACCCAAACTACTTCAGCTCAAATCTCATCCAGCTCTTAATGCTACTACTGAGTAAGCCTAGAAAGCCTACCTCCCTCCTGAATGGACAAGAGCATCAGATGCTCACTAACAACATCCCCTCAAATCGGTCCCTCCAGCTCCCATGCCATTAGCTGAACAGAGGTCACCTGCGGCACAGCAACTGCTTTACGCCTCTGTGCCAGAGAACTGGACCACATGATTACTATATATTTCTGAACATTTTCTGTCTTTCTGAATGTTTTATTTTCAATTCTTTATACAAGCTTTTTACTGCTGGCATACTTACTTGGAATAGAACTGCTTTAACTTATTTACTTCAAGTACACAACATTGTTTTACTATGAATGCTTGTAGATGAAGTTTCAGTTATTAGCTTAAAGGTTTATGCATTTTCCCTGTGTATCAAACTGTGTGCTGCCACCCTTTGATGAGCGACTACTCAGAGCTAATTTTTACCATGTGCATATTTAAAGGTTGGCTTATTTTAAGGAAAAGGGGAAATATGTGTTTTTGTTTTGACTAGCTAATAGCATAGTACTGTAAAATTAGGAAGGAGTTGATTGCGAGAGAGTCACTACTTACTTCCCCACTCTAAGAAACAGAAATGTGTGTGTGTGTGTGTGTGTGTGTGTGTGTGTGTGTAGGGTCAGCCTTAGGTGAAATGGAGCCCTATAGAAAACTAGAAGGAGTTACTGTGCTAGACAGTAGCCCTGGAACAGAACTCAAAGTAAAGATCTACAGCCTAAGGATTTGGCAAATTCAATTTTGATCTTGAATGCCAGAGCCAGCAAAGGCACAGTATATCTCTGAGCCAGAAGCAAGTAGTTTTTAGTCCAGATTCTAGACAGATTTTTTTCTGATCATTCTGTGTGTGCTCTATTTTCAACTTCTTGTGCAAGGTTTTTACCAACAGCATATTTATTTGGAATATAAATACATTAACTTATTTATTTGAAGTAAAGTAGTTTCTTGTTTTACACTGAATGCTTACGACTGATCTTTATTTATTAGCTTATGGGGTTTATGCATCTTAACAAAATGTAAGGATGTCTCTTTTCACATTCATGTTCACAAGGACCAAGGCCTTCAGGTTTAGGACAGAGGGCTGTCATCGGTATATTTAAAGGGTGGCTTAGTTTATGGGTAAATAGTAAGCTGTGTTCTTGTTTTCTTAAGTTTTGATTAACTGGTGGCAGCATATCATAATCTTGGGAAGGAAGGAGTTGGTTCTAAGGAGTCACCATTTAACTCTCCATTCTGACAGAGAGAAAGAGAAAATGAGATAGAGAGATATAATAAAGAGCTAAAGGACTTTATCTGGGAGGGAAAGATGGCAAGAGTCAAGTGGGATAAGCTGATTCTTCCAGTAGAGCAGGGTGGACTGGGTTTACACAATATGAGGGTGCATTTCAGAGCTACACAGTTGAGACTCCTACACATAGCACAAGCAGAAAACTATAAGTGGAAATGGATGGTGATGAAATGGGGGCAGCTCACGAAACATGAAGAGACTGGGATTTTGGATGCAGGCCTTTAAGGAGAACAACAATAATCATAAAGAACATTATATCCATAAAGTAGCAGAAAGTACTAAGAACTAAGCCAACACGGGATTGGAGAAAGGAGATTCTGCTGATAGGGATGATTGCAAATAGGGATATATAGACAACAGGCAAAAGGGGGCTTGAATTTATTAAAGGAGAAAACTGGCAAAGGTACCGAGGTATTGGGAGCAAATAACTAGAGAGGGAAAGATGACAGAATGGGAAGAAGTCAAGAATTTTTTTGGACTGCAAGTTAGAGACTGCCTTCCGCATCAGGGATTAATATCAGAGTACAGGCAAAGAGAAAGAAATCGGCACTGGTAGAGTTTTTAGTAGAATGTAGAACAGAAGCTGCCATTAAAAAGGAATAATTAGTAGAGCATATAAAATACTGCATGATAACTATAAGAATCAATCTGAGGAGGTTAGAAAGGATTGGAAAGAGAGACTGGATAAGCAATTCACAAAGAAACAATGGGAGGATGTATGCATGTCTCCCAAATATGCAACAAAATCTAGAAGAGTTAGGATTTTTGCCTGGAAATATTTGCATAGATATTTCTATACCCCAAGTAGACTCTAAAGATTTTTTCCTCAGGCAGACAGCAAATGTTGGAGGTATGATGGGGAAAAAAAGAGATAATTGGGAGCCTATTTTCTAGGAGTGCGGTGAAGTGGCAGACTTTAAGGATTCCCTGAGGGATGCACTGTCGGAGATACTGGGTGGGCAGATTGGCCTGACAAGGGAGGTGATTCTTCTGAGCTATGATACAGAAATGGAACTGCCTAGACATGGTAATGCCTTGCTGTGTGTAATAATGGTGGCTGCCAAAAAAGGAATTATGAGAAAATGGAAATCAACATCTAAACCAACTATACTAGAAGTAGTGAATATAGTAACAGAGATAACACAACTGGAAATGAGATCTTTAAAAAAGGTTAGGAGCAAACTACACAGGAAAAAATAACACATACAAGACAGGAATGAGGTTTAACAGGTGGCAGGATTTAAATAAGCTATGTAATGTTTGACTGAAAAAGATTGGGTAGATTGTAGGTGATGTATAATGTTTGCAATTTTTTAATTTCTCCAAATCTTTTGGGTTTCTAATACTATGACAGAAATGGACGCCATTCTTAAGTCAAAGTATGATTAAAGTCCATGAAATTAGTATTGCTTCAATCTTTGATGTCAGCCAAAAGTGCTCTTTGCAGCACTTACAATGTGCCCAGTACGGACTCTTTCTGCAATTCATATAGGGTTACATGGATTAGTAACATATCTAAATACGACTGTAGATTAAAGACCCGATGCTCCAACTACTACTGGAACTGTCTGGGTATCTTTCTTCCACATTGCCCTCGCTTCTGCCAGCAGATCCTGATATTTTGTGACTTTGTGTATCTCTGTACACAAGACACTGTAGTCACAGGGTATAGCAATTTCAATGCTACTTTTGTCTTCTTTTCTTGGACCACTACATCCGGTTTTCTAGCATCTATCGTTTGGACTGTAGGTAATGGATGATCCCATGTGATATAAATCATAATTTTCTATGATGCTTTGTGGCTCATGTTTCCAGTGTTTTTCAGCCACTTCAGTATCATAATGTTTGCACAATCCCCAGTGCACCAGTCTTGCCACATTATTATCCCTTCAGTATACAGTCCTCCTGCCATTAGTATGTCACAACCAGCAACGAGGTTTGTGACTGTTTCCAATTCAGCTTTACAAAACTTACATTTGTCGGTTTCTCCCTCATGTTCAATGGACTTTGTAAATCAGCGTGTATGTAGCCCACTATCTTGGGCTGCCAATATTAACCTTTCATCTCTTGGTTTGAATTCGCCTCTCCATAGCCATTCCTGTGTTCATTCCTGATCAACATTAGGTTCTTCCAGAAGTTTTTTATACTTGCAACTATATTTATGCTTTTTCCACATTTACTGCCTTCTCATTTGGCCCCTCACCTTATATTCCTTCAGATTGCAGGTCTTTGTAATCAATTTCAAGGAAGCCCATCTTTCCTTCGGAATGAGGAATATATAATCTTGGTATGCACTGAGTTTTAGAAATCATTTGGCGAACATGAAGCATCCTTCTTATTTTCCTGTCTAATCTATCCAATACGTTTTGGGGCTAGTAAGTTAGGACAGGAAAAGCAAATTGGTTTATAGCTTAGATTTTGTTCCTAGATGCCAACATTGTTTTCAGAATTAATTTAAGTCCTCAAGTATTCCTTATTGTTTTATTCTCGTTTGCTCCTTCAATTCCCAAGTATTTATACACTCCCTCTTGCTCAAATTCTTTTATATCACATTCTTGTCCCAAACTGATGTTTTCCTGGTGCTGTAGTTTTCCTGCTTTAAAGGTTGCTTTTGCACACTTATCAAGACAAAATGACATTCTTATATCATCTGAAAAAGTTTTGACAACCTGCAGCTGTGCTTTCAGTTCCTCGTCTGATGAGCTATACAGTTTTAAATTATTGACAAAGAGAAGGTAAGAAGTCTTTACACTTTGTTGTTTTTAGGAGCCAAATTGTAGCCATGGCCTGAGTTAAGTAAACAGCTTAATGGGTTAATGGCAAGGCAGAATGCCATCAGTGACAGAGTCTCACCCTGGAATATCCCCCTTTTAATTTTTATCCCTGGGATATTAATCTGTCCTTTATCATGGCTTAATTGCAAAGTGGTCTGCCACTGTTTCATGGTCACTATAATACAGTCAATCAGTGTAGGGTGTATCTTATACATTTTTAAGCACTCTTTTATCCATGAATGTGGGATACCATCAAATGCTTTTTTATAGTCAATCCATACCATACTTAAACTCTTCCCCTTTTTACAGTTCTCCAATATGACTTTATTTTAACAAATGATCCTTTGTTCCATATGACTTTCTTTTATTGCCCTTCTGTTCTACTGCCATAATTGCGTCTGTTGGCATCAATTCCCATGTATAGTCAATACGTCATCGGAAGGCAAGTTACTGGTCTATAATTTTTAGTGTAGTTTGCAGGTTCACTCTTAACTCATTTACTCCAATGGAGCTCAGGAAGTTTGCACTGTAACTGCCAATGGTCGGAGCCTAAGCCCTTTGGCAGAATCAAATTATGTCCTCACATTTCAAACAAATGTTCATATCTCTGGAAACATAGGATTTATAAAAGAAGTGTAAATGGCAAACCCTTCAGCACAAGCTATATTTTATAGTGGTCATATTCTTTAGGTTCTAGGTCTTAAACAAAATTTTATAAGTCACAGTAAACAATGTAACTATTACTTTTGTAATATTTTGCAAACAACTTACAATATCTCAGCAAACACACACGTTACACATACTGTTAGCAATATTTTATTCATCTACATGAGACATATCATATGAGGCTAAGGAGTTCTGTCTGTGTTACTTGTTTTTTGAGATATATAGAAAAATGTGAAAATTATATGTATATAAATTAATATCATAAAAACAACAGTTAATATAACTTTATTTGCACTAGACAGAGGTCAAATATTGATACAATTGAGTTTGCCATTGTGTAAGCTTTAAGATTAAATATTTTAAAACCTTATACATAACACAGTTTTGGAATTATTGATGCAAATATGAACAAGCAATATTTGATGCCTACAGGTGTCAGTAGGCATTAACTGCAGATGCACCTGGAGGTGTCACTTGGATGTAATGAGTTAAGAAGGAACATTGTTTTGCCTATTGTTAGCCAGGCTGGTGTCTGTTTGGGGTGCATATAAATAGTTCTTAGTCATGGCTAAATCCTCATGCAAAGATGTTAATACTTTTAACCAAAAGTTAGGTAATGAATCTGGGCCTGGGGTTTTCCAATTAGAGGCTTGCAACTGGGAGTGTGTCAGTATGGTATGTGATGCAAAATGCTTGCAACTAGGATTGTGTCAATGTGATTTGTTTTCATTTATATGAATGTAAAACTGCCTACATAGTAAGTGATGGCTTAATAAATATGTTTCTTGTTTAAAAAAAGGCAGTAACTGAATAATTTATGTAAAGTTGCTTAGATTATATGATATATAACAATATATGTGAATTAAATGTTTATGTGAATTATAGTGTGATTACTTTTATATGAATGTAAATTTGCATATGTCACAAGTGGTAATTCAATAAAAGTGTTTGAAAATAAAAAAGATAGAGGGATAGACAGAGAGAGTGTGCGCGTGTGAGATGAATAATTATAATCTAGTTTTAATTATTGTTGTAAAGTTGCACTGTTAGGCACTGGGCTCAGTCTGACATGGATGAAATCCTGTGGAGCTAATTAAGATGTGACATGTTTTGGCTATTACACAAGGCAGCAGCATGCATTTGCCATTTATTGTTAAGATCAATTGCCCTTTGCATACCAAATGGTACCTCTGGTGGGAGTCAAACCTTATATTGCTGGTTCTGTCATGCATCAAATAATGATGGCAATAGTGCAACACTAAAAGCCAGACGCACCTGCCCATCACACTAACTGGCAGCAACAAGTGGAAATATAAGCCTGTTCATTACAATCACTAATAGTCAAAGGCAGAAGACAAACACTTTTAACTTAGAAGCCACCTCCCACTTCTGCGGTCTCTAACCCTTCAAGTGCAGTAAGTTAAACATCCCTTGATGAACATGTGCTGCTTTCCTCTAATTCTGCAACTGTTTCTTAAAAAAAAAAACTTCTGCCCTTCTGATTTTATTAGTTCTATTAAAATGTTCACAGTGAAAATTATCTACTCTGTGATAAGCCCTTAGATAAAATAAGCAGAGAATCAAAGGCATTAAGCACTATTTGTCCCACAGAAGTATCTACTGGTATCACAACTTTTTTGGGAAATCATTGCACACCAACATTTCAGATCAGCAGGCTATGTAATAAAAACTAAGAAATACGAGTAAATTTATAAGAGAAATATAACATATATGAGTAGATTTATAAGAGAAAAATAAAATACAATCAACTAAAAAAACAATGATGACCAGAACTACACAATGCAATTACTACACAGTAGCAGGGTGACTAATATTTTAAAGACGGAAGAAGAACCGAGTTAACCACATGCCAAGACTAGTGGAATAGAAAAGCCAATATTTAACGCATACCAGCAAGTAGCAGCAGTGATGGCACAAGGGACAGAATATTGGTTTTGGACATGTCACATGGACACAAGGGACAGAATATTGGTTTTGGATATGTCACATGGCCAAAATTATGGACATTATGGACTGTTCCCAAATGGGTCAAATGAAACTTCAGAAATGCACAAGTTAATTTAATGATATGATAAAATGTGTGCGCCACACAAATTCTTCTCAACTACACCTTTTTCAACAATACACTGCAGACTGTTATCCCTTTTAAAGAACTTAATGTAATCCCACTTCACTAAGTAATTATAATTTAAAAATAAAAACAGAAACAAAAAAAATACTTTTCTCTGCAAAAATTCTTTAATAAAAATGCTAAATAATTCCTTACAGACTCTAACAAAAATTTTAATTTTCTCAGTGATTTCTTACTGTATGACATTCCACACCAAATTGTTTTAAACTGCTTTTAAACACTGCAAACAACTCAAGCAATAAGGACTTGACTCTAAAAGCTCAAGTCTGAAGAAAAATTATGTTTAAAACACCCTAGAACCCAGCATGTCATTATGTTTAAAAATATACAGCTTTTACAAAAATAAAAGATCAAGGCATCTGTATAAAAAGTAAAGCAGAAAAGAAATAGAGCCCTACGTTTAACTGATGTTAAGGAAAGATGCTGTGTATGTTACCACGCAGACCACAAACTAATGAAGACATTAATGTCCAGGCTTAACACCAACAAGCAGCATCAACATTAAAGTACATATTAACTTACCCTCATGCTAGATCTTCTCAGCTTTTTACGAACATCTCTACGAATGTCATTCACAGCAACTGATTCCAGTTTTTGATAGCGCTGAATTTCTTGGTTTATGGTTCCTTCACTTGCTCCCAATTTTCTGGGGAAAAAACACATCACAGGTCCAGTAATGATGCTTATGTGTAAAGCTCCTGAAAACAGTGAGCTGTAAATTTTGATAAAACAAGTTAAACTGTCAACTCAGGTTAACATCTTAAAGAACTTTGCTGAATGCCACAGCAATTCAAACTCATTAACACATGTACCTTGATGACAAATGTAAGACGGACTGTATACATTTCATATTCATAGAAGTTCTATATTGCTGAAACAATCAAGTGTATATATGTTTCATCTTTGCTACTCATAATGAGTGCAGTGTTATAGATCTGGAGGGTCAAGCAGTCTTGTAAATGATGAAGTCACTTCAAACAGTCAAGGCAGAAATGTGAAAGATCACTTTGTTGATTTAAATAAACTTGCTGGAGCCTCTAGTATGTCACTGTGGATCAGTAGGGGGCATAGAAAGGATGAAGCAGATCTTACATGCATCAAGGTTCTTGGTCAGACAGGGATTTTTATATGTCAGTATGTAACCTTGAATGTGACAGTGACCCACTACTGGATTTGTGCTTCTTTATAGATAAAGTTATCAGAAAGGTGTAACAACCACTTTGTTTTCTCTTACATAATGCAAAAATGTATTTGGACAAGGAAGGCACCTGGTTTACTTACTGTGATATCATCTGGACTGAAGTCATGAGAAGCATCCAAGTTCTGTCATCAGTCACTTATATTTTAGATGCAGTATCTTCCTGTAGGGAGTATGGCAAAATCCATCCTGATCACTTTCAACATAGTGGCACAGGCACTATGTGCGTGCTTCTAGGGATGTCAGTCAACAACAAAAGTGGTGCATTTTGCTGCAGATGCAGCCCTAGAAACCCTGAATAAAGATCACTGCAGTAATCAAGTAAGAAAGCTTTGAAGGCAAAGACCAGCGTTGCAAAGCCAGTCAAAGTGAGAAAAATTATAAACGGGACACCAAAATTGTAAGGGTAAGACTTTGCAAGATTTGTAGATTCCATAGCTGTCTGTGATAACTGTCTGTGATAACCAAAAAACCTCTACAACAAATTAGGTGCTATCCAGATTCCACAGCTCCAGGAAAAATCTGTGGGGCTGTTCAGCTAAGAGACTCTACTACTAACAAAGTGGCATCCAAACCAGCACATTGATTTTAACCAAGTTTAGCTACACATGGCCACACCCACGGCTACAGGAATAAAATCAGTGAACACCGACAGCTATATTATCTGTACTACGCCAAAGAAAATGTACAATCAGCACTACCTGCAAAACTGTGGAAGTGTGAAGTTCTTTTGTCATGCCCTGGCTACAACCCATGAGACCCATGTTCGAACAGCAGCTCGAGAATCTGTTGGAGAGGGTGTGGGTGATGGTAAGCATGATGCAACTGCATCAGCTCACATTTCTTCAGGGATAAGGTGGAGGGTGTATGTTCACGTACGTGTGTGCGTGCACACACACACACACGTTGGAATCCCCACTGGTGATAGGAGACCCCATAGGAGTGTTCAAAGGGTTACATCAGACTTGACTGGGTGCATCACTCACAGAATAAAGCAATAAGCTCTTGCTGGCACCCACTACTTGCCAAATCCTTGGGCAGTTCTCATTTAAGTGTTATAGATTTTGGCTATTATCTGCTCTAGCCCTTAGAAGGAACAAGTGGGTCATATGACTCTTGCCTCTGGGAAGGAAAACTGGGTTGCGTAAGGCAGTTGGAGAAAACAGAGCTTAATGATCACCACGGCAGGGAGCAAAAAAATTAAAAACAGTGGAAATGCAAAAACAACAAAGTGAAGATATGACAAAAACATAACCAGTACGCTGTAACAGCTACAAACAAATGCAATCTGAGGGTCATGTTGCTCAACGCTAGAAGTCCAAATCTCAAAATGCACTCGCTCGAGGCACTCCTTAAAATGGAGAACATTTGTGCTGTAACACAGACCTGGTTCAAGGCAGCAGAAAGCACCCCTGCACTACAGGCTATAACTCATTCCATACCTTTCGGCCCCAGAACTTAGACCAAAGCTCCAAAGGTGGTGGTGTCTCCATATTCATAAAGGATGTGCAGCCCTCCAAAATGGTAGCCCAACATAACGCAGAGATACTTCAGGTGTAGCTAACATTGGGTAAGAAACTCTACAACAGGAGGAGGAAACTGATGCAGAATAAAGTGAAGTCCCAAGACTGGAAAAAACTCCCTTATCTGCCTCAACAAAAAGTTGAGATCCCTCATCAAATCCTCTAAAGCTAGGTATGAACACAGAATTGCAGCAGATAGTAAAGACAACCACAAGGCTTCTATAGTTATGTAGAGTATCTCCAAGGCAATACCCCCGAGCCAACAGATATTGCCAGTATACTGGCCAACAGATTCAGTGTCAACTTTACCCCCCCCCCCAAAAGGACCAATCACAATACCAGTAGATTGCCAGGCACCCAGTATTACTGCTGCACTGGTTAAAACAGCACTGTCCAAGGCCAAGAATATAGCTTCTATGGGACCTGACAATATCTCTGGTTGTGTTCTACAAGAACTACAGAGTGAACTGACACCTCACCTGTGTGCTCTGTTCAATCACAGCCTTACCTCAGGCTTTGTCCCTGCCGAATGGCGCAATGCTACAGTTATCCCTCTACACATAGGAGTCTGATGTGCAAAGCTATGGAACGCATCATCATGAACCTAATAAGGAAGGATATAGGGAATCTCCAAACTCTGGATCCCACACAGTTTGGTTTTGTGAAGGGTAGATCATGCCTGCTCAACTTGGTCGACTTCTTTCAGTCAGTTACCAGAGATGTGGATGAAGGCAAGGTGGTTCATACAGCTTACCTTGATCGGCCAAGGCTTTTGATACCATTCCCCACTCAGGAATCATAGAAAAACTCACCAAGCTTGGCATCAACCCCTGTATAACTAAGTGGGTTTCAAACTGGCTAACAGACAGAACCCACAGTGTGAAAGTAGCTGACTCCAAGTCAGACTGCCGATTAGTCACGAGTGGAGTCCCACAGGGGTTTGGTCCTGGGTCCTCTCCTGTTTGGTATCTACTTCTCTGAAATCCAGGCCAACACAAAGGGACTCTGGCTGACAAAGTTCACAGACGACTGCAAGTTGGGAGCTACTATTAACTCCCCAAGTGATGCTGACATCCTACAGAATGGCTTCATTGTGACCAATGACTGGTGTCAGAACCATGGCCTTAAGCTCAATGCCAAAAAATGTGTCGTCATCCCCTCTGGGAAAAATCCAGTTCCCATGAATTACCACATTGATGGTAGCCAACAACACTTTAAATGTTTCAGAATCCACTATTTCTTGCTTGGACTGCAAGATTTTTAAGTGTCAAGAATCTCAAAACTGCATACTGCACTTCTAACAGGGAGCCCTATATTCCCCATTCTACAGGGCCAGCCACTATCTCAGAAATTAAAAAGACTTCAACATGCACATTGAAAGATACCTGCACTCCTGTACATAAAATATAAATGGCCAATGACAAACTAGATGGTTCTTAATCTTATACGTTCATAGGTAAGTATGACGCTAATTGCCCTTGAGGACCATTATAAGCCAAGGCAATTTCCCTCAAAGGTTAAAATCAAACCTTGTACCTTGTGTTCCTGAGGTAAACAACTTAACCATTATTTATGCCAATTTGTCCTCTTAATGAGCTTAAATTAGATGCTGTTAGACTACGTATACCAGATACCCACTTCATCCAGCTAAACTTTGTAATCTCAAACGAGAAATAAAAACAATAATTTTAAAGATTCTCGACTGATACTAGAATGGTAAACTTTCCCACTGAATCATGCAAACTTCCTCCAAGGTTGCGAAAATTTGGAAGATGTTATGTTAAGTAAGGATATGCAAGAGTGAAGCCCCTGCATGTGGGGGTGTGGGAGATCTTAACTCCCACAAAACCTACAGCTACTACTTTACTTTTTTAATGTTGAACTTTGACAGAATGGTTAATTGATTTAGCAGGACTTCAAACAATATACTATATTCAAGAAAAACATCTACTAAACCTATAACCAGCACACAAGTGCACGGACTGCTTTTATCCACGATGCAAACAACCTACACTCCTGAAGGCAGTTCAGAAAGAGGCAGACTGTGCATAAGAGCTACACTCTTCTCTAAGGGGGTTACTGACAAGTTTAAAATTAATCACTGCTTCAGTGAGAGGGTGAAAGTCTAACCTCAATGCCCTGTTGTTACACGATATCTCAATACATTCCCTGGCCATCAACTTTCCCTTGAATAATGCTACTAGCTGGCTCATAGGTTCAAACTAACCAATGCTGTGTGTTTACTGCTTCTGTTAACTGTTCTTTCTCGTCTACTGTATCAGACCTATTCTAACAAGCAACACAGCCCTTTCAAGGAATGCAGAAGAATGCTGTACAGGCTACAGCAGTTAAAACTATAGGCCTTAAACACATCATAATAATAATAATAATACTGACTAATGAGAGACTGGAGTATATAATTTGTTCAGAGCTTAGGCAGCAGCAGTGTGTCTCTCTCTCTCTCTCTCTCCCACTCTTTCCCTCTAGTAAGACATCTTGTGGGCAACTACTGACATGACTGATGGATCAATATAGGAATTCAGGAATTATTTGCCATCTTCTCTCTAGCCTTCATTCAACACTACCTAGGTTTAAGGCCAAGTCGAATTAGAAGGAAGCAAATCATGGAAAGAACTGTACAACTAGAAGGGTTGTTCAGTAGGTGTGTATTGTAGATATCAGATATGTAAGCATTCTAATACTAAAATGCCCTTTAAGAAGGCCCTCTGCAATGGGTGGAGCAATCTAGGAAAATCCACATATTACATTACATATAATGTGGTGTTAGAAAGAGACAATACTGTCTAGCATGATTCATAGGTCTCAACCTCTTAAGAGGCCAATGTGGAACAAAGACTAACAATGTGTGACAAATGGTCAAAATGTGGAACACCCTATTTTCGCACTGCGTGAAACATGCCATTGACATGGGGCATGGTAGAATATCTGTAAATTTCAATAAAACCACTATTTTTATAAGGAGCAGAACAAAAATGAGCCAAAAATCTAGCCATTCTGCAAAAATCTGTACATTTGAGAGCTAGAAAATTTTTATTTTAAATAATATGTTTTTAGTAAGAGTTTATAAATGGATGTTCTATTATGTATTTTAATGGTGTATATATATATATATATATATATATATATATATATATATATATATATATATATATTTTAAAAGTTATTTATATGTTTCTTTAAGATTTGATTGCTAAATGTTTGATAGGTTGGCTGAAACATGTGATATACTTTTATCTCCTATTTAAATGTTGAATGTGAGTAGTTGATTTGTACTGATGAAGGGTGTAGACCCGAAAGCTTTAATAAAATATTTGGTGTGTTATTAGTGTTGCTATTGATTCATTAAGCAGTGACACCATAGTTGTTTAGTTGATAATTAGCAGTTGGTGTTTGCTGCTAACACCATATTCGATAAGGAGAACTTCAGCCAACCTTTGATAGACGTGGTGGTCGTAGTAGAGATAGAGATTGTGTGGTCATGGATACAATGGAAGTGACTAGAGGAGAACTGAATGGTTCAGTGAGGAAATTGTTACAATTACAAGATAATCCATTATTGAACTTAGTGTTGGAAGTGGATTCTACTCAGGTAACAGTAGACCAAACAATTGAAGAATTTGAAGAACTTTTAATAGTGTTGGAAAAGAAAGTTCAAACTTTTAAACAGCTAAAATGGCAAAGGTTGAGCTTTCAGGCATACCTAAAATTGGGGATAGTTGCCTAGAGGCTTAAGGGTACTAAAAATGCCTTCCTATGCCAACACCTATAGTGAATTACTAGTACAGTGGCAGCAACTAAATTTGAGACTGGGAGCAGATTATATGAGATTAATGAACACCTTCTTTGAGCCTATTGAAAAAAAGCTTTTAGAGGAGATAGATGTGCTTGAGAACACTATAACTGATATGTCATGTTACCATAAATCATCAGATTTATACCAAGATTTTTTGTCTCGAGTTAATGCTCTTGATGTGAGGCTACAACAGAGAAAAAAGAATAAACTAAAAAGGGACATAGATGATTTCAAGCATAACCACATCTTCTCATGGCCAAAAAATGATGTTAAACTATCTTCGCGTTATCACAGAATGCAAAATCCAAATCGTAATAAAAGAGCTAACCATCTGGATCAATTAGATACTTTTGAAGCACCCTTAGAGTCGCCTAATCAAGCGGCTAATAAAACTGTTCTATCTAAGAAAAATGCGTTACCATCCACTCCAGGTCCTGTCTCTTTAAATGGTAAAGAAGGAGGTGATATTATGCAGAGTACCTTCATAAGCAATACAGACGCTAAGAGGGATGACGTCATGCGCGCTAAAGCTAGAGAAAAAAATGGCACCTGA
This sequence comes from Protopterus annectens, assembly GCF_019279795.1. Taxonomy (NCBI): domain Eukaryota; kingdom Metazoa; phylum Chordata; order Ceratodontiformes; family Protopteridae; genus Protopterus; species Protopterus annectens. Next base: position 1,608,101,258 of record NC_056728.1, read on the forward strand.
AAACAGTAGAGATGTTCCTAGGAAGAACAATCAAAAGGAAATTACTTCATTTCCCCTTTTTGTTTAAAACAACCGGAGAAGACTGTGGTGCAGCTATCGACGAAGAATCTGCAACAACATCAACAGGTACAGCAGTCTGCTGCAATGAGGAAGAGGAAGCTCAGCAGTCCGGTTACACAAAACAAGTTAACCAGACGACAGTGAAAATGATAAAAGGTACTGTGAATTTATCTAATACTTCATTGACTGAAGCACAGATATAGCTTTTAAGTAAAGGAATGAAGTTCATTCCCTATGCATTGGACAATGTTGTTCAGGCTATTACAGACTTAAAGTTATTTTTACAACAAGTTAGCCTTAAGCTCCTTTTTAGGAATAGTAATGTAAATGCACCCGTTTGTAAAAAACTAAGCGTATTTTCACCTGATTTATGTCCTATCTTAATTGCCTTTTCTAACATTGTAGAGCATGAACTACGCTTATATTATAGGAAAAATGTGGTTAAGAAAATGTATAATATAACGTATTCTGAATACCAGGCTTTAATGGACCTACAAGCTTGTGATAAAATAATTATTAAACAAGCAGACAAAGGAGGTGGGGTGGTTGTTATGGAGAAAGATTTCTACTATGCAACTTTTATTACTTGAAGAAGAGAATGCTTTTAAGAAAATAACATTAGCTGAAGTACAAAAGCAAGTGGTAGCAGTAAATATGATTATATATGAATTACAACTTAGTGATGATTTAAATATTGATTTAATTATTTAACTGTACCATGTCCCAGAATTCCCCAGATTTATGGCATTCCTAACATACATAAAGATCTTAATAATCCACCAAGGAGACCTATAGTATCAGGTGGTGGATGGATTATGGAGCCCATTTCGAAATATTTGCAAAATGTGTTGGGAAAATATATGGAAAAATGCTCTACAGTATTAAAGGATACTAATGACTTTCTAGATAGTTTATATAATTGGTCTCAAACCTTTGAAGTTAAAGAATACATTATAGTAACTCTTGATATTACATCACTTTTTACCATTATACCAAATAACTATGGTGTGGATGCTATACGTGATTTTTTGAATAGTGAAATAAGAATGTGTGGAAGGGACATTGAAAATATTTGTACACTTCTTGAAACAGTATTAACACATAATGTTTTTATTTTTGATGGGGGAACATATCTACAACAAACTGGAGTGGCGATGGGTACTCCCGTCGCCAATACTTATGCAAACCTGGTTTTGTATCAATGGGAGAAAAATGTGATATTAAATAAGGAAAACCAGATGAATGAGAAGGTATTGTTCTATAAGAGGTTTGTGGATGATTGTTTTCTGTTGTGGGAGGGCTCCCTATTGGAGCCTAGAAGAGTATTTACGATACTTGAATGATTCCACACTTTTCTTAAAATTTAAAATGGAGGCATCAAGTCAGAATATAAATTATTTAGATGTCCACCTGTATAGGGATGGGAGCAGGTTAGAGTCAACGGTACATAGGAAGGAAGTAGATGCTTCGAGATATATAAGTAGAAATAGTATGCAAGCCCCTCATACTTTTAAAGGGATAGTGAAAGCACAACTAATAAGAATAAGTAAGTTGAATACAACTGAAAATAATTGTAAACAACAAGCTACTATTATGCTACAGAAGTTCCAAAATGCCAGTTATTCGAAGCAATTAATAGATAAGATTTATGAGGAAGTATTAAAGGAAAGGAGTGATAAGTATAAATCAATTCTAGTTGGGGGTCTTGTTAAGAATAGTAAAGATGTATCTAAGGATGATAGTATGGTTAGGTATTCTACCACCTACAACTTGAATCCAAGTAATGTGTGTAAGATATTAGAGAAAAATTGGCCCATCTTACTAGCGATGCCAGAAATAAGGAGCATAGTGGGAGATAGGCCAAGATACGCCTACAGAAACTCAGAAATATTAAAACAAAAACTTTGTAATAAAGACTTTAAACCAAAATCTCAGAAATTAGATAGCACAGCAGGAACGAGAAAATGTTATAATTGCTCATGCTGTAATGATTTATATGAAGGCGTAAATTATTTTAAACACCCCACAACAGGAGAAATATATACTTTAAAAATGTTGACAAGTTGCAATGTAATACAAGTTGTCTATTTGGCAACTTGCACGTTATGTTCATCATTCTATGTAGGCAAAACAGCTAGGAAGCTAGAATGCTGTACAGGCTACAGCAGTTAAAACTATAGGCCTTAAACACACATCATAATAATAATAATAATAATACTGACTAATGAGAGACTGGAGTATATAATTTGTTCAGAGCTTAGGCAGTAGCAGTGTCTCTCTCTCTCTCTCCCGCTCTTTCCCTCTAGTAAGACATCTTGTGGGCAACTACTGACATGACTGATGGATCAATATAGGAATTATTTGCCATCTTCTCTCTAGCCTTCATTCAACACTACCCAGGTTTAAGGTCAAGTCGAATTAGAAGGATGCAAATCATGGAAAGAACTGTACAACTAGAAGGGTTGTTCAGTAGGTGTGTATTGTAGATATCAGAGATGTAGGCATTCTAATACTAAAATGCCCTTTAAGAAGGCCCTCTGCAATGGGTGGAGCAATCTAGGAAAATCCACATATTACATTACATATAATGTGGTGTTAGAAAGAGACAATACTGTCTGTCTAGCATGATTCATAGGTCTCAACCTCTTAAGAGGTCAATGTGGAACAAAGACTAACAATGTGTGACAAATGGTCAAAATGTGGAACACTCTATTTTCGCACTGCGCGAAACATGCCATTGACATGGGGCATGGTAGAATATCTGTAAATTTCAATAAAACCATTATTTTTATAAGGAGCAGAACAAAAATGAGCCAAAAATCTAGCCATTCTCCAAAAATCTGTACATTTGAGAGTTAGATATTTTTTTTAAAATTCAAAATATGCTAATTGCTGAAACAGTGAGAGCCCCAACACCATTTAACTGATGCCTTTTTCAGTTATTTATTTTTTTGCACCTCGGGCAGAATTTTCCCAAACACAGCTGTCACTGCGTAAGGAAACATATATCCCTCAGAAAATGTATGCTAACACAGATCCTGTTATTCTAGCAAACTTTCTAAATTTATAAGAGCAATATTTAAAATGTTTCTATTTTTGTGTTTTTTTGTCCCCCTGTTATATTGGGCTTTGTCCAGATTTCTTGCACTAAGAGGTTGAGAGGTATGGCCAACAACCCTTTCATGCCCAATGAGTTTGGCAAACCAACTAATCAGAACAATGAAAGCAAATTTAATGACAAAGTAAAATTTAAATATCTAGTGCTTCAACCAGAAGAAGAAAGTACTGGTAAAGTAAGGCAAACAACAATTAAATGAGTGACTACATGACAAAATTAAGCTAAAAATAATCTACATTCTCTTCAGATGCTCAGGAGGAAAAAAGTACAACTAAAATGACATAATAACAATATACAATGAGAGGGAGTGGGTAGACGACTATGCAACATTTAACAAATCAGACTTCACCCTGTGCATTAAATGATTCTACAGTAATTAGAGTATTACATCATTATATACCGATTGCTTAATCAGACTACCTGCCCACGTTACTTTAGTTGAAACCACACAAACGTATGCATAGTCCTTCAACTTTAATTTTTTGAATACTAATGAATCTATACAAAATTTAGATTAACTGGGCATACTGTTAAATGTTTTCTGAAATCTTAGCTAAGAAGCTCAAACATGGTTAAATGTGATGGTTTCGGTATGATTCCGTGTTTAAAACAGTTAATTTATAGCAACTCATGTCAGGGTACAGCAGGGAATTCCTACGATGGGGAAAAAGTACCGAAGATGAGAAGTATGGGCCTTGGGAGCCCCAACACACCATGCCTGCTAGCTGCAAGTCATGACCCACCTATGTCCATGCCACTGCTTTAAAAACTTTGCAGTTGCACAATCATGAGGACTGCGAACAAAGCTAGTTTGACTTTTCTTTCCCGCCAGGTAGCTAACGTGTTATGTGCTTGTCTTGCAGAGGAGCACTACTGTGCAACATGTAAACAGGACTTGGGATTGTAGTGAAGGAGAAAAATCAGGGGAGGAAGCACTAGAAATAAAATGGAATTCTGCTAGTTCTTGTGTGTGCGCGTGTATTTTTCCCTGTAAATTGTGGGTGCAGAATTATAGTGTTGTTTTTGTGTCCAGGGTAAAGAAATCATAAACAAACAAAAATGCCACATAGCCATACTATTTTTGTTGTCAAAACACTCAATATTTAAGGTTTCACCTACAAGAGGAATCCTTGCTTTGGTTTGTATACCGCAATGCTAATTGGCAGTAATTGCGGTATACAAACCAATCAAAACCTGTGTTGCGGAGCCAAAGCTGTTCAATGCGGAACACTGGCTTCATTCATCATTAAATGTGGAGCGTTCCACATAATCCGGAGCATTTGGCTCCTCAGGCATGATTACTAGATGAGTCCAATGTTTAGCTACCGTCTCCTTCCTAACTGGGTAACCCAGTCGCTTCAAGAATGCCCCTGTGGAGTCCAATTCCTTACCTGCTCAGGCAGTATATTTTAATGGCTCATTGCTCTTTGTCAGAAATATCTTCTTAGGCCCATATTAAAATGAACCCTTCACAACTGTAAATGATGGCCTTTATTTCCTTCCTGTAGTTATCTGTTTAAATCTCAAGTTCAATGCTAGAGGGTGCACCCATCCACCTACCTTAAAATGAAGCACCACTGTGAGAGGACAAGAGATTTAAACTCCTAGAAAGTAATATGTCCTTACCTTAATTCATTCCCTCCAGTGCAGCTCTTTTGACTATGTACTTGAGTATGTACTCCTAGTGGGTGTGGCATAAGCCTTTACATTAAGTTATCGCCTTATAGTTCAAACAATCAATCATATCTCTGGAACCATGTTACCATAAAACTGTAAATGGCAAAATAATCAGGATAAATTAATCTTTACATTAGTGACATTCATTTAGTTTCATGCTTTTAAACTGGATTTTATAAGCCAAAATAAAGGCAATGAATATTAATTTTGTAATGTTATATAAACAGCTTCTGATATCTCAGTAACCATTCAAGCAAGACAAATACTGCCAACAGGATTTTCTTCATACAGCTGTGAGCTTTAGTATGAAGCTATGCAGTTCTGTGTGTGTTACCTGAATGTTGAGATATTTAGAGAAATATGAAAATTACAATACAAATATACAGTATAACAAATATTCAATATCTCTAGCTGCATCAGACAGAAGTCAAATATCAATACAATTGTGTTTGCCATTGTGTATGCTTTAAGATAAAATCTTTTGATACACTGTATGTAGCATGGTTTTGGTATTATTAATGCAGATATGAACAAGCAATATTTAATGCATGGAGGTGGCAGTAGGTGGTAACTACAGAAATGCCTCGAGGTGCACTCGGCTGTAATGATTTATGAGGGAACATTTTGCACTGGCAAAGTGTTGGAATTTCTTATTCCAAATTCATCTTGTGTGTGTGTGTGTGTGTGTGTGTGTGTGTGTGTGTGTGTGTGTGTGTGTGTGTATGTCAACTGTCATACATGCCATATTATTACTGCAGACTTGCACAGCTTATATACACAGCCACATGCTCAAGGAGGAGAAGATTTTGTGATTGATGCTTAACAGATAAAAGCCTTATAAGTATTTCTGTGATCTACAAATCATTACCCTTAAGCAAGAATGGACTGTTTTACTTTCTGGGTGAACAGTGAGCTGTCCAAAGCTGCCTCAGGTACTACTATTTCAACCCAGTGGCCAAGACATTTATTTATTTATTTAACATTTGTTGACCGGGTTGGTCCAGCTGAGCCGTAGCCCTTTTTCACTTGAGACCCAGGTAAAAATGCTCCACAAATACATAGACATTACAATGCACAACTACAAAAAGACATAACTAATATATAAATAAAACAAAGTTGACAATTTAAGAAAAACTGTACATATTAGAAATATGATACGAGATTACTAATAGAAAAAAAATAATAATAATCTTCAGTTCTCCTGCAAAGAAGCAGTGAGAAAGAAAAAAAATATTAGCACCAACTTTAAGTGATTATGTGAATAATAAAAATGCAGGTACAAAGTAGAGTAAGATGGAAGAAGTAGGAGTAATACAGTGAGTTAAGAAGGAAGTAGGGTGATACAGGTGAGAGAGGGGAGAGGAAGAAAGGTTAGACAGAGAGAAGTAATATCAATCTGGGGATTACACCGACATAGTCGAATATTGCTTAGACGTATTTTAATGCATTCCTGAACTTATATTTAGATTTAATAAATCTAATGTCAGGTGGAAGTTTATTCCAGTTATCAGCTGGTAAATAACTATAGAGGTTTTTGCCAAAGTTGATCTTAGGCTTATATATGGCAAGGAGATGTTGTTCAAAGCTTCTAAGTGTTCTAGATGGAGAGTAGGAGGAGATAACAGGGGAAATGCTGGGACAGAAAGATGGCTGGTGCAGTATGGAGTGAATTATCTGAAGCTAAGAGAGAAGAAGGTAATGGGGAAGCTCTAACCAGTTAAGTTTCCTGAGATGAGAAAAATAAGGGAATTCAGCAGCAAATTTTGCAATCTTGTTGTAGGTGGTTTCTAATTTAGAAAGGAGAGTGGATTGTAAGTTGGTGAGTATTTGAGAGCCATAGAGAAGGGTTGGTAGTAGATAGGTGTGAGATAAAGCAATCTTGGCTTCACAAGACAAAAAGTCTTTTTTTCTGTAGAGCAGTCCTAGTTTTTGGTGGGGTTTTTTTGATATTACTACGTACATGTTGGTCAAAGTTTAGCTGATCATCAATAATGACGCCAAGTAGTTTGGTGTGAATATTGACCATAATAGGTATGTTACTGTGGGAAGAGATAGAGAAAGAAGGTTTTAGATGAAACATAGTTTTTGGGACAAAAAAACAAAAGTTTAGTCTTCTTAGGGTTTAAAATTAGTTGATTTTGGTTGAGCCATTTTTCAATAGACAAAAAGGAATTCTGAGTTGTAATATGTACATCAGAGAAGCTATCAGCAATGGTGATGACTGTGGAGTCATCGGTATATTGTACCAGAGAAGACTGATGAGTGGAGGTAGATAATTGATTGGAAAAATACTAAGAAGTAGTGGGCCTAGTATTGAGCCTTGCTTGAGGAACTCCCATTTTTAAAGGGTGTTTTGGAGAGACGGCAGAAAGCCATTTCACAGATTGGGAGCGATTGCTAAGGTAGCTAGAGAACCAAGAGATAGTAGAGGTAGGTAGGTTAAGTTCATAAAGTTTATTTAAGAGGAGTGGTTGAGAGACAGTGGCTAAAGCTTTTGAGAGATCAGGAAAGAGACAGATAATAAGTTTGTTCTGGTCTCTAGGCTTAAGAGGTGATGTTGGTAAAGGAGATGAGGGCAGTAGAGGTACTGTGACTAGGGTGAAATGCATGCTGAGTGGGGGTGATTAGATTTTCTTGTATAAGGTACAGTAGAATTTGTCTGCAAACACATTTTTCCAGGATCTTTGTGAGGGGCGATAGAATTGCTATGGGCCTAAAGTTGGATAATTCAGTGGAAATGCCACCTTTATGGATGGGTAGGGTGAAGAACTTTTTCCAAATTGCTGGGACTTTAGCCTCAGATACAGACTGGTTAATTAGAATGGAGATGGGTAGGGCTATGGAGTTTTCAGCTTTCTGAAGAAAGAGTGGAGGGAGATCATCTACAGAGGGGGAGCATGGCTTAAGTTTTAGAAGTAGAGATTTAATATAGTTAGTAGATACAGTTTTCAGGACGAAGGCAGGGGAGGTGTTGGAAGTTTCTGGTGGGTTGATGGGTGAAGTAAAGTAAAAGTTTGAGATAGGATGGTTGATTAGTTACTGATGGAGTCTACAAAATAGGAGTTAAAATTTGTAGCAGTTTGGAGAGGAGTGTTTTTAAAGCTAAGCTGGGGAGAGGAGGGTTTACCAAGATGAAGAATATTGTGAACTGTACGCCAGATTTTCTTTGGGTTGTTTAGGTGTGTGTCAAGAGAAAAATTTGACACAGACTCGATGCTAGATAACTGAGGAGCAACTCTGCCTTGTACCTCATCAGAAACAGTTCCTACCAGGGTATACAAGAGCTCCTTGGTCAGCTCCCCTGGAAGCCTGGTGAAATGTGCCAAAAAATTCAAAGACCATAAAGCAAAGGTCGATGAAGCATAAATCTGCTTGCCAAACCTATCCATTGTCCAGGACTTTCTGTTGGGTGGATGGATAGAGGAACTTCCTCAGCTAGTTCCTTTTTCATGGCTGCTGCTACTACCATGGCATCTACTGCTAGACCCTTTTTCCAAAATTGTTTATCTTCTGGAGGGGATACAATTTTATCAGGCCTCCTGGGAATATATTCAGTAGAATCAGGTGCCTTCCATGCCCGTTGAGCAATAAACTGGATAAGTTCATCAGTGGGAGGAGTCACCCAAGAGGTAGATGGGTGAGTGTGTGCAGGTATACTAATTCTTCAGGGGTAGGGTTTTGGGACTTCCAATCACCTCTCTGTTTCCAAATTTCCAGGATAATTTCCAGGATGTCTCCAAAGGAGACATTATCAGGAGGTGATCTGGGAACCCTTCCACTTCATCAAAATCAGTATCTTCTATGACAGATTCCTTCAGGGAATCCAAGTGCTTCCTCTTGCACTTTTTCTTCATAGTGACCTCCTCAGGGGGATATTCTGAAGAGGTATCTGAAAAAGACAGAATCTGAGTGTCCTGAGGTTTTAGAACTCACTGCCCCAGTGGAGGAGCTGGCTGGAGAACTGGACAAGAGGAAGGAACATTCTTCAAGTAAGAAGAGGTCAACTGAGTGGCTGTGGCAGCCAATGACCTCTCCATGGTTTTGAAGGCTGACCCTACCGAATAGGGAAGGAAGCCTGGAATCGAGATAGACTTCTTCTGAACCATGTTCACTCCCCACTCTGAAGAGACAGCCCCTGAGACAGAAGCTGGTGCTGTGCTAACCCTAGCCAAAGTCCCAAGGTACAGGAATGGCTCCGAAAAAAAGAGGAGTTGACTCCTGCCCCATGTGGCCAACAAGACAGCTGTGGCTACAGGCAGTCTCTGGATCCGACAATGCCAAAAAAGTCAGAACTTGAATCGATGCTGACGCAACAGTGACTTTCGGAACCAATGAAGATGACCCTGGACAACTAGAAGCTGAAATCTCCAAGGCCTGAGAGGAAGTTAGAGAAGGAGTAGTCAACAGGATAAAAGAATGTTCGGCACCCGAAATTCCTCTTGCCCACAACATTTTCTCCATGCCAGTCTCTGTCAGGCTTTGGTGGAATGGATAGAAGACACAGAAAGAGACTTGGGTCTATGTAAAAAGATCTCTGGTAATTCCCCAGCAAAGGGATCAATAAATGGGGAATATTGACATCTGGGTGCTTGCCAAGTAGAAATACTCAGCACCAAATTAGTCGGCAAAGAAGCTTTGCTTGGAGTTTGGATCTGTGGAACCGAGTTATCAAGTTGAATCTGTGTCAAAGCCCTTGGCGTCAAAGGTTTAGATGCAGAGGAGGGTGTTGGTGCAGACACCACAGTACCAATATTCATCAGAGCCGAGGAACTTTTTGGCACTGATGATTTCACTTTCTTAACAGTTGTCACTGGAGAAGAAGGCATAGAAATACTTCTCTTCTTGGCCTGCTCAGAGGAAGGAGAGGAGGAGGAAGATGACGAAATATCAATTTTACTTTCTTTATCAGAGATAGTCTCATCAAAGGTAGCAGGAATTAAACCTTTTAATATGAGTTTATTTTTTTCTTTCAGCTAAGGCTTGGTGACTGAAGCCATAACAAATATTGCAATCTTCTTGCAGGTGATCTGGTCCCAAACAGTAGGTGCACAAGGAGTGTGTACCTGAAGAAGGAATTTTATGGCCACACTGTTAGCATTTTTTAAAGGGGCCCTTAGGTTTGTCAGTCATACTATCAAGAAGAACACTCACACACACACACACACACACACACACACACACACACACACACACACACACACACATACACACGTGACAAGGGAATGGAGCAATTACAGGTCACAAGGACATAAAGGTAAATACAAACAAGATAAAGTCAGATTTATTTTCAACTAGAGAAAAGGAAGGAAAAGTACACCGAAGGGTATGGAATGGAAAGAAATCTACCAACAATGGTAGGAAAGTAGTACACAAAGTGTAAGGGAAGGGAGAGAAATACCAACAATGGTAATAACAAATTTACACAAGTAACCAGGGTAGGAGAAAAAAGCAAAAGTTAGACTAGTAGAAGATCAGTAAATAAACTGACTTAGCTTGAGAGCGAAAACGAATGCGTCTGTCCAGTAAAGTAGCAAATGAGATCTGGGGTAGCAAGGAGAGCTCCACTGTGTGTAAGGGTTAAGCTTGAGAGTTTTTAGCCTGCCCAAGCTGGAGAAATGGCAGATATGGTTCCGATACTCGGAACCGAACCCACTGGTCAAAGATAAAATACAGATTGACAACTTTAGTTCGGTAAACTGACTTCCAAGACGTCTGCACACTGAGTAACAGCTTAATGTCAGCTCTCCCAGTGTGAAAACAGGAACTCAGAAAAGACAGCTAGGGAATTTTTCTTTTGGAGTAAATTTCAGTTACTGGCTAGTAAGCGCACTGCCTGTATGTCAGCAAAGAAGAAATTTAGAGAACCTGACAGAAAATCAACCACAAATCTGAAGAGAAAACACTGGCTGGGAAGAATCCTGCGGTTGTTCAGCAAAAAGCAGTTTAAACTCCAGTTGTGGTGCAAGACATGACTTCCACTAATCTAGAGGAAAATAAAAATAAGTTAAATGTGCTGACAGGTGATTAAAGTAAATGAAATGCCAATTGAGTTTATCAACTGGAACAACAAAAGGCTGGAAAAAAATGGAAGCCTGTATTGATCATAATGTCGCATGCAGATATAGCAGTGTTCATTTTAACACCTCAAGCAGATGTTACAGTGCCCGGACAGTGTGCATGATTACCCTCATTGAATGCAGACATGACATAATAGTTGTACCAGTGTTTGTGCAGAACCCACTCTGATCACTCTAAATCACATATGTTTTGTCAGAGACATGGGATTACGGGTGGTATCATTCTGATATCATCAATGGTTGTGCATTCTTCTTTTAATGCTGTCCATGATCCTTTACCTGCATCCCACTTACTGGAGACCTCTGCTGAGATTATACTCATATTCAGGCAAATCAGTTTGCACAACTTCACAATATGCACCCTACACCAACTGCATATAACATCCTTGATAGATATGTGCTGCATTGTTCTTGTAAGGATACTTATCTCACACAGGCATCCACCCCATTGTTATGTCACCTTGTGTGACAGTCACATAATACACATTTTCACTGTGCAGTCCATACTGTATCATATTGATATGTGATTGGTGTTGCTGCTACAGCTCTCTTCCATTGACATTCCTTCATCTGCTGTACATTAGGTTGTTTCACCTGTCCTCTTTCCTCTTTCCCTGTTTTCATTCCTACAGTTCATCTGTGTTTCCCTATTTAATACACACACTTCCCTTGAGTGTTTATTTTACATGGCAGTCCATTTACTCTTACAGCTCATTTACACAGCTTCAGTACAGAGTGCCAGGAATCAGATTTCACAATACTCTGCACTGTATACATTGTCCTATATTGTGTTTGGACCATATGCATAACTATCATACCTCTCAACTGTCCAGATTTTTGAAGAATGCCCAGATTTTTGCCTTATATCTGTTTTCTGTTCCATATAAAAATTGTAATTTTCTGCCATATCATTGGGATGATCTCGGGACTAATGTCACTAAATAATTGCATATATTTGAGTGTCAGACTTCCAATCCTTCAGAAAATGTATATTAACACAAATCTTGTTATTCTAGCACATTTCTAAGTTTAAAATAGCAAATATGTAAAATCTGCCCCTATTTCTGGGTCATTGTCCCATGATTATGTTGGGTTTTGTGCAGCTTTCTTGCACTCAGAGGTTGAGATCTATGAGAACTACATGTCAAGCGCTGGTGATCACTGTGGCATTCACTCAAACATGCTGACTGACTGTACTGTGATGAAAATGGGTTTTCTTTATGTTATCTGTGCTGCTTTATATGGTTTCCTGGCCGGGAACACTGCTGCCAGTCAACAAAATGCACTTATTTACGTTTAAATGTGGTTGCACTGCATTTTTTATTTTATTTATTTATTTTTATTTTACATTTGTTGACCGGGCTAGTCCAGCTATGGATATATGTCCATTTTCAGTGGAGGACCGGGGAGAAAAGATCCGCAAATTACAACATAAAAGGTCAAGACAAAGACAATAACACTATAATTTGGTACACAAGAAGTTTTAACAATTATAGTACAAGCCTAAGATTATATATTTATATTTCAGTAGGAAAAAGGAAAAATTTATCTAAGAATAGATGAATAAGACTAATACATTTGCATTAGAAATGGTGTAGTACAAATCTTTATAACATATTACAAAATTAGATACACCTAGTAATTTATGATGAGATACTAAGGTCTCACAAAAACCTAAGAAAGAAAAACACTAGAGATCAATAGATAGAGTATAGAAGATCAGCAAACAAGGATGGATTTCTAGTGTTATTTAACACATAGGTTATGATACTATATGAAGGTGTTTGATCATTCCACAGTATATACTTATTTACATGAGAAAAAATCCTAAGGAAGGTTAAGCTCACTAAAAATTAGTGAGACAACACAAGATCATGATCATGGGAGGCTAGGAATTGTGGGAGTCTAGTTAATAGTTAGGTACTTAGTCTGGGTTAACACAGGGGCATAGCCAGTGTGATTTGAGGCAGGGTTTAAGCTTGCTTTTAAATAAGCTGACAGAGGATATTGAGGTTAACTGGCTTGGGAGGATGTCCCAGGCTTTACCTACTGTATTGGAGAACAAGGTGTCACCAGCTAAGTTGTTGGATTTTGATATTTGTACAAGTAGGTTATTAGCTGAGCGTAAGGTCTTGAGGTTACTATAGGGGATGACTAGGGATGTAAGTATGGGTGTATTTTGAGGTAAATACAGGATCTTATGGGCTACTATTAATTGACTGAAAAGTATTAAATTTGGCAGCTCTAACCATCCTAACTGATTCAGATTGATACAGTGATGAGTTCTATAGGAGGACCCAGCTGCAAATCTGGCAATATTGTTGTAGGAGGATGTAAGTTTATTCAGATTGTTTCTACATATTTTGGTAAAGATAGGGGAGGCATAGAGCAAGGTAGAGATGAGGTGGGTACGAGCAATAGTAACCCTGGCTGGAGGTGTAAGAAAGGGTTTTATTCTATAGAGGGAACCTAGTTTCTTGTTTACTATTTTTATGGTGTTATTAATGTGAGGTTCAAAGGACAAGTTGTTATCTATTAGTACCCCGAGTAGTTTGGTGGTTGGTTCAGGAGATATTATAGTTCCATCATTTGAAGTAATAGTAAAGTTAAGTTGGGAGGTTCTGCGGGTGGGGGTAAATAGCATTTTTGGTTTTTTGGGGTTAAGGATAAGACGCCTTTGTAGGAGCCAGTTTTCAACTGTACTAAAGGTCATTTGGGTTAGTGACTGAAGTTCTGATTGAGAAGCAGCAGCGCATATGAGTGTGGAGTTGTCAGCGTATTGGATACAGTCAGCTTGAGGAATTACAGAATGAAGGTAATTTGTAAAGATGGAGAAGAGTAATGGGCCTAATATAGATCCTTGCGGGACCCCTAGAGTGACTGGGACATGGGAAGATAAAGTATTTTCCCATAGTACAGCCTGTTGCCTGTTATGTAGGTATGATTGGAACCACTGTATAGTATGGTTGTCCAATGACAGGTTTTTGAGTGTGTCTATAAGGAGGTGGTGATTCACCATGTCAAATGCTTTGGACAGGTCAATAAAAACAGCTGAGGATAGAGTATCAATATTACGATTACTGTTAATATGGTTAGTGAAGGATAAGAGAGCAGAGGTGGTGCTATGAAATGGTCTAAAGCCATGTTGACAGGGTGCTAATAAATTGTGATCGAGTAGGTACGTTAACAGTTGTATGTGTATACATTTCTCCATTATTTTTGCCAAAGGAGATAGAATAGCTATGGGCCTATAATTGGACAACTCTTTGGAGTTACCGCCCTTATGCAGGGGAATAATATGAGAGACTTTCCAGATTAGGGGAATAGATCCTTCAGAAATAGTTCTGTTAATGAGGATGGATATGGGGTAGGCTATGACTTTAGCAGCTTTTTGCAGGTATTCTGCAGGTAATTTATCAGCAAAGAGAGTAGTGGGTTTAAGTTTCTGTATGAGGTTACAGATAAGTGAAGTGGGCACTGGCTGAAAATGAAATTGATGAGAATTATTGGTAAAGGTTGTGGCAGAGCCTGGGGTGCTAGGGGATAGCTGGTTGGCTAGGGATTGTATGGTTTCAGTGAAAAAAGTATTAAATGAGTCAGCTATTTGGATGGGATTGCTGTGATCAGAGCCAGAGGGAGTACTTGAGCATACAGGGTGTAGGAGGTTATTGATACCTAGCCAGAATTTTTGGGGATTACTTTGGTTGGTTTGTTGTAGTTGGTAGTAGTAGTTTCTTTTATCGGCTAATATGGCTTTTTTTGTTTCATTTCTTAGCTGTCTGAATTGCAGGTGGTCTGAGGAGCTTTTTGTTGAGTGCCATTTGGCCCATTGTTTATTTCTTTGGCGGATTTTATGTTTGGTCGTTTTGGTAAGCCATGGTGCCGGTTTGGTTCTAATTCTAACTTTGCGTAATGGGGCATGGCTGTCTAAAATGGTTAGAAATTTAGAGTTAAAGTATTTCACAGCATTATCTATTGGGAGGTATTTCAGGGGTGACCAGTCACAGGTGACTAGTTCAGCTTGAAAGTGAGCAGGGTTAAAATTTTTGGTAGTGCGAATAGTTCTACAGATGGTAGAGTTTAGGATGACAGTTTTTGTTCTGATTAAATAGGTAAGCAAGTGATCACTTATGTCCTCAGGGAGGGTGCCTGTTTTACAGTTTAGTTGGGGGGGTATTAGTGAGTATCCAGTCAAGGGTACTAGTTTTATTGTTAGTTTTATTGGTGCGGGTTGGAGATGTTATAGTTTGGGTAAAACCATACAAGTTGATAGGAGTAGAAGGCTGCTCAGATATACAGGAGTTCCAGTTAATGTTAAAATCTCCAAGTATAATGGTTTCTTGGGGGTAGTTACTTGAGAGCCAGCTGAGGATAGCCTCTAATGTGTTGATGTTATTGCCTGGGGGAAGATAGACACATGATAGATATATGGCTTTGCTTTTGTTAAGCTGAATCTTAGTTAGAAGAATTTCTGCATTGTTGCAAAGTGGAGATTTGGAGTCTAACAAGGTAACTTGTAATCCATTCTTATAAAGTATGGCTATGCCTCCTCCTTTTTTAGTGTTACGGTCACGTCTTATGATATTATAGCCAGGGGGTAGAACTGCACTGTCTTGTATTGATGGATTAAGCCATGTTTCAGACAGACAGAGGATGTCAAAGGAATAAACATCAATAAGGGCATGCAGGTGAGCTATTTTGTTATTGGTGCTACGAATATTAAGATGAGCTATCAGGAGAGAGTTGGGGGGCTTGGTAAGTGTCTGTATGATTGAAATTGTTGGTGTATCAGGCTGTGTAGCTGTGATAGTAGTAGGACCTGGGTTAGGGTGTATATCACCATCTAACAGGGAGTGGACCTGAACTTTTAGGATGAGTTGTAGAAGTTTAAAAATTAGGTTCTTATTTTTTCTAGCAAGTGGGTTACATTGAGAGATGTGATGGAGTCTATGAAATATGGCTGCTGAGTACTTAGCTGAGCTTGGGAGGTTGCTAACACTATGAGTGGAGCTGGGGGTAAGGACAGAGGTGTGTGTGATGTGGGTATGCAGTCCTACGAATCTATGGTGTTCGTAGAGAGTAAGTAGATAGGAAATGATGAGCATAATTATGCATGAATACATAATTAGTTCTGTTGCTCACCTCACATCACCTCTCACACATGTAAACTCGATGTAGGCTTCGCTTGAAGCCTACATGGAGTTTACTGAATCCCAGGGACATTTTTTGTCTCCATAAAATAATTTCCTCCAAATTTCTTAAGTGTAGCTTAAACGTGTTAATAAATACATGAACTTGACTTGCCTGTGATAAATGTATGTTTACATGACCACAACAGCTGAATTTCAGTTTTTAAATATTCATCATGACATCTGTTAAGGATTATATTTGTTTTTTTTTTATTCCTATCCTACAAAATGAATGACTCACTTTTTCTTGTAACTGAAAGAAGATGGTATCTACTTCTCTGAGGTGCAGGCCAACACGGAAGGTCTTTGGCTAACAAAGTTTGCAGATGACTGAAAACTAGGAGCCATAATCTAAACTCCTAACGATGTGGACAAACTACAAAAGGGCCTCACTGAGACAGATACCTGGTGTCAAAGCCATGGCCTGAAGCTCAATGCCAAAAAGTGTATCATCACCCCCTTTGGTAAAAACGCTGTACTCATGAACTACCACATAGCTGGTAGTCTACTTAATACTGAAAATGTGATGAGACCTTGGGACACAGGTGGACAGTAGTCTCGCCTTTGATAATCACATCATCACAGTGGTCAGGAAATCCTTCTACGTGGCTCATATCATCACAAAAGGATTCTCATCCAGAAAAAAAGATGTCATTGTTCCCCTCTACTCATCATTCATTAGACCCATTATAGAGTACAACGCCCCTTTTGGTATGTACCTCACAAGACATCTACAACAACTGGAAAGACCACAGAAATACCTCACAAAGAGGATTACTGGCCTCAAAAAGATGCCCTATGCAGACCGTCTCAAAAAACTACACCTTTACTCCATCGCATATCGCCTACTCAGGGGCGATCTCTGCCTAACATACAAAGCTAGGTCAATCCCAGAGCTGTTGGACATGCTCCACTTAAAGAAATCTCAATCCCTCGGAGCTACACGCTCTAGGTTTACCTTGTCACCACAATAAACAGAACATGCTGGAGGGATAGATTCCTGTCCCAGAGACTTCCCATACTCTGGAACAGACTACCTATCTATGTCAAACAGAGCTCCTCATTAGCACTCTTCAAGAAAAATCTTGATGATTGGATGGGAAATGGGAAATTCACCCCGGGGATCACTTCTGTGGCTATGCTCGACAGGGGCACAGGAAAATAATTTTCTTGGGTGGCGAAAGCCTGGGTACACTTTTTGGCTAGGCTTGTATGGGCCCTAGGGCCGATAGCCTAGTACCTACCTATGAGATGAGCTGATAAAACTGCAAAAAATCAGAGCTTAAAATGAAGAAAAATGCTGTCTGAGTATGACACTGCTCAAGAAGAGATGTTTAAAAAAATGGTGGAATTAGACAGAGCACACAGGGAAAACGTGAGATTTTCTGCAGTACCAGAAAAACTGGTAGGAACAGACTATTAATTTTATGAAACCACAAACAAGCAACTGGACTGGTATTCCACAGCAGTTGTTGTTAACTGAAAGGGCATATCATGCATATGTTCCAAACCTGGCCTGGCCATGAGAAAGCAGCCAAGACCTATAATAATAAAGATGGAATCCTACAGGCAAGGAAACGATGATTCTGGCAAAATGGTGGCAGAAGGACAAAGTACTAAAGTTGGAGGTAGTAGAGTGTTTGTGGAAAATGATTACTCCATGTTTGGCAAGGCAGACGAGAAGAAATTTTACCCCAGCAGTCAGGGAATGTCAAGAGGCAGGTGTGAAATTCAAACTGCAGTATCCAGCTAATTTTAGAATAATTTCTTCCTGGAGGGTCAAAGTCATTTTTTGATGCAGAATGTGCCAATGAGGAAATACAAAAGTCTGTCCAACAAAAAGTGAGCTAAACAGAAAGGGAGTCTGCTTTTTATTCTTCTGATGATAAAGCTCATAGAGAGACTATGCCAGTGAAACCTTTTTCAATGTTCCAAAGTAAAATGCTTGAGTGTCAAAGGAAGGCACAGGAGCTGATTAGAAGAACCAGAAGTACTTTGGAAATGAACCAGACTGGAGCTGGGAGATAGAGACCAACAGGAAGAAAACCAGCAAATCAGAAATTAATGAATAAATGTGGGATTACAAAGTATCAATCACACTGCAAATATGGATGAACAAGAAAAACTGGAAATATTGGAGTTTTTGACTGTTAAACTTGTTGGGGACTCCAGAGCATATGCCCTACCTCATGTCATTAATGTTTTGAAAAATGTTAAGGAAAAGGAAAGAGGTAACTGTAAATAAAACAATTTTTGTTCTTAACAGCATTTTTATAAAATATGATATATAGTCAGTCAATGCTATACAGCAAAACATTTTCAGTTATTTTTGAGTTATACTAAAGTAAACAGGTGCCCTTTTTCTCTTCTTTCTTTCTTCTTGTTTAGTTTTAAAAAATGTAGGCACTGCAATTTAAAAAGTGAAAGCTTGAACAAAAGCATGTTTAATAGGCTGTAATCTTCGGGTGTTGAGGCGATGGATGGGTTGTAAAAGTACACATATGATACAAGTAAAACTGATATGCTTGTTCTTACTTCTCCATAGGGGAATGACTAGATTAAGGCTCTTGGAAGCAAGTAAATGAAAGAACATTAAATGTAATGAAAAGTTTTTTTTTTAGCAAATAAATGCTCGCAGTGCAAGGTATAGTTGCGTAATATCTTACCATAATGGCAGATGTCCTTCTCTTCACAGTTGCAGTATTCTTTACAACAGGGATCCCCTGTCAAGGGCTGGCTGACATCTAGCCTTTATACCAAAGGCTTTAGGTTGCTTTAAAGTACACTGTACATAACATGTATGCTCCCCGCTTATAGCATAGGGCACAAAGGTGACGTCCGGACATACCATCCTCAGAACTGGGAGCCCCGGTAGAAAAGCCAAGCCAAAGAAAAAAAGAGGTAACCAGTACATCCAGAAGAGAAAAAAAACAGGGGGAAGGAGGGATGGAGTGAATACTGCAACTGTGAAGAGAAGGACAGGTACTGTTATGGTAAGATCTTACACAACTGCACTATGTCCTTCCTTATCATTGTTGCAGTATTCCTTACAATAGAGAGAAAGCAAAAGCTCAGGAAGAAGAGAGGGAGGAGGAGGATGGACCAGTAGAACCAATGGAGAATGGGCCTACCAAAGCCAGCTCTAGCTCTGGAAATCACATCCAACTTACAGTGCTTGGTAAATGTTTGCACAGAAGATAAGATACCTGCCTCAAGAATAGAGTTAGCATGCAAACCTTGAAAAAAAGCATCAGAAGAAGTCACAGCCCTAGTAGAATGACCCTTAACAAAAGAAGATAGGCTATTGCCATGGAATGCATAACAAAAAGAAATGGTTTTAGAAATCCAAGAAGAAATAGTTTGCTTGGAAACAGCCAAACTCAAGGATCTAGGATGAAAGGAAACCAAGAGCTGGTCAGATTTACAAAAAGTCTTAGTCTTATCAAAATAAAATCCGAGTTGTCTATGCACATCCAAGGTGTGCAAGCACCTTCTTACTTGCAGACTGCAGAGAAGGTAAAAAAGTGAGCAAATAAACAATCTGATTAAGAGACCACTCATTCACCACCTTGGGCATAAAAGAAGGATTAGTTCGACGGGACACCCGTCTTATGGTAAACTTAAAAAGGACAAGCCATAACGGCTTGAAGCTCAAACACACGTCTGGCAGAAGTAAGGGCTAACAAAAGTACAGTCCTCCAAGAACAATGTTTTAAGGAAGTTGAAGCTGTAGGCTCAGAAGGAGCCTGGGTCATTTTTTTAAAACAAAATTAAGATCCCAGGGGGAGGAGGAACAGGTTCCTGGGAGGTCTATTATGAAGGACGCCTTTAAGAAACTGTTTAGACTTAAATCTAGAATCCAGAGGAGGAGATAAAGACAGACAAAGCAGAAATAGCTAATAAGTGGGCCTTAACAGAGGAATATGCCAATCCAGGTTGGGCTACTCACAAAGATAAGATAGAACCAAAGGAACATGCATGGAAAGTGGATCCAGGTTGCGAGAAAAACACCAAACAGAAAACCTCTTCCATTTGGATAAGTAGGATTTCCTAGTTGTGGGCTTCCTTGCCTCCTGCAAGACCGTAAGCATGTCCTCAGAAAAAAAATGGGTCTGGGTGGAATCAAAATCATATCACCTACAGTGCCAGCTGAAGAGTGGACAGGTGAGGATGGATGAGAGATCCCCTGTCTTGTGTGAGTAGATCCACCCTGTGAGGTAACTTGTGATGACTGCCCTTGGCTAAATACAGAAGAGGGGACCAATACTGTCTGAGCCAAAAGGGAGTCACTAACAAGATTTTGGGAGCATCCTGCTGTATTTTGAACAGGACATTTGGAATGAGGGGAAGAGTAGAAAAGGCATAAAGAAACATCTCCTTCCAAAAAATGAAAGAGAGGATGTCCATCTTCCAGACCAGAGGACCTGGGACTGTGTCATAAAAAAAGAGAAAGTAATTTGTTCACAGGGGAGGCAAATAGATCTACTTGAGTACAACCCAATGGTGGACAATGTCCAGAAACACATCCCTGTAAAGCATCCACTCATGGGATTGTATTATGGACCTGCTCAGAGAGTCTGCCACAATGTTCTGACCTGAGGGAATATAAACTGCCTGAAGAGCCACATGATACTGGAAAGCTAGATCCCTCACTAGAAGAGCCAACCAGTAAAGGAGGTAAGATCTCTTTCCACCCTTACTTTTTGACAGACCACATCACTGTGGTATTGTCTGCAAAACCCTGAGAGGCCCTGGGGAGAACACAAGGTGAAACCTTGAAGAGCCAGCAGAAGAACTCTCATCTCTTATACACTTATGTGGTCTTTCCTTTGCTGAGGCGAACAAGGACCCTGCACCTTTAGATATCTGAAGTATGCCCCCCATCCCACGTATGAAACATCTATGGCAGCTCCTGAGAGGGAAGAGGGGGTTGAAAAGGGAGCTGTGAATTGAGAGTTAACTGCTGAATCCACCACTGAAATTCTAGCTTGAGACATGGAAGAAGAGGAACTAAGTCCAGGGGATGAGAATACTGAAGCCAAACTGACTTTAGAAACTACTGAAGTTTTTTCATGTGGAATTTGGCAAAAGGGAGCATAGGAATGGTAGAGGCCATAAAACCTAGAGCTCTTAGAAACTCCCTTGCTGTGATTAAGGCCAAAGGAAGAAGGGATTGAAACAAAGAAATGAGAATCGAGGCATTGGGGGGAGGCAGGCATCCCACCATTGGATCAGTCTGGATTCTGCACCCCAGAAATACACTATCCTGTGAAGGAGACAGAAAGGACTTACGGAAATTTATAGTGAATCCCAGGCTTTGCAGAAGTGAAGATGCTGCAGCAGAATCTCTGGAGAGGATGCCGTTCATCTAAGGAGGGAAAGATCTGGCAAAGCAGAGAACTGAAAATGCCAGGAAGTAACAGAGAAATGTAAACCTTCCTGAAAAGGGGATGAAAAGGAATGTAAAGATAAGCATCTTTGAGGTCCAGAGATACTAGAAAAGCTTGAGGAAGCAGCAGAGTGAACAAAGTCTGAAGGGACAACATCCAACAGGAAAGGTCCTTCAAAAAGGTGTTCAAATGAGAGAGGTCTAGAATGGGTCTCCAAGTGCCCTCTTTCCTGGTAACTAAAAACATCTGGAGAAAAAAAACCTTCCCTCTTTGAGAAACTGGAACTTCCTGAATAGTTCCCCAGAGTCAAAAGATCCTGAAGCACCCTTGGAATGAAAGCCAACTGTTCCTGAGGGAGCTGAGGAATGCCGCTGAAAGGGGAAGAGACTTCCAGACCTTGTAATAGTCTACGCAGATAATGGAAAAAACACAGGAATTCTGAGTAATCTAACCAAACTGGAAGAGATAGGGAAAGAAAAAAGTGAAAGAGGAATTTGGCTGAGAAGAACAGGATAGTCAATCAGCAACTGCTTTGTCAGGAAAAGGGGATTTCTGGGTCACAGTACTCTGGGTAGCTTTAACAGAGGGCGCCCTTTTACCTCCCTTCTTACCCTGAGGAGGACAGTGAGACTGCCTATGAAGAAAGGATGGCTTATTAGGGTAATTTCTTTGAAACCTAGGCACAGGAGAAACAAACGTGTAGGTTTCTGCAAAGCCTTACACTTAGTCTAAACAGACTTGAACAAATCGGCAGCAGCTGCACCAAATAACTGTTATCCAAAGGAGTATCCATCAACTTAGCCTTAATATTATTAGGCAAAGGTTGAAGCTAAAGCCATGAATATCCCTCATAACAGAGCCAAAAGCAGCAGCTCTGGAAGAAGCATCTGCTGCATCATAACTGCACTATAGAATGGTGAGCCACCTGAGAAGAAGTACCCAACAAGGAAAGAGCAGAAGTCTTCCCTTCAGAATCAGAAAGGTCAGAAATAACCTGACAGGTCTGAGAAAGAATAGCCAAAATATATCTGGACATATGGGCCTGGTAAGTGACAGCCCTGAAAGCCAAAGTAGCAGAGGTATAAACCTTCTTATCTAGCCTTTCCATAATCTTACTGTCTTTATCAGAAGGAAGAAGCTTTGTAGAAGGCAGTAACTGGGACAGATTGTCAGAATTCACAGACACCACAGAGAGGTCAACTGAAGCACATCTATAAAGGAATTTGCAATCCTCAGGCACCCTGTAAAACCCATCAGGTTTTTTGGTTGCAGGGGGCTGGGAGTCTGAAGTACAAGACACATTAGAAAAGGTATCCAACAAGGCAGCCAAAACAGGAGTGATAGTCTGGGAGACTCCGGTTGCAGAAGCTCATAACATCTTTTCTACACCTCAGAAACCCGAGCACAATCCCATTTAAAAAATTCCATCATTTTAGAAATTGTGTACCTGAAGGAAATTTCCTCAAAAGGAGTCAGGAGTAGAAGACTCCTCTTCCTCAGAACCACAGTCTAAAGGGGAAGGAATCCGGGATGAATAAGCAAGGGATTCCTCATCTGAATCCGCCTCTTCTTCAGGGGAATCATGTTCCCTTGGCATTTTCAAAGGAGTTGAGGACTGAGGTGGAACAGGTACAAAAACTCCTTAAGGAGGTTTCAGAGCCAAAAGGGTATTAAACAAGCCCTGAGTGAAATTCTGCCATACACTTTGAGGGTCCTTAGGAGTAGGAGAAACATGCTTTGCTTTTTTGTTTATTTTTCAAAGGGACGTCTGCCGTAAAAAAAACTTAGAAGATTCAGACACTGGATGACATTCCACAATCATAGTCAGAACTTCATTGCTAACCAGAATCTGAGGAACACCCATAGGTCCTTCAGTAATAATTAGCCACAGTGCCCTCTGAGAGTCAGAAGTGGATGTCTGCGAAGACTCCAGGGACATGCATGAGGTTGGATCCATGCCAGCCTCCGAATGGGTTGCTGCAGAGGAATCCAGTGGCGATCCTCTCGGCTTACACTAGTCTCGGGAGAGACATCTGGCAGAGGCAGTACAGCTGAAGAATCCAACCGAGACTTCTTGACCATCTTCTTCCTGGACACCTGGCTCTCAGAGCAGGAAGTTCCCTCCATAGTGTCTTTCGCTAAAAGCTTGAGATGTCGGTTCTCTAAATAGAAGACCAAAAAGGAAAGACTACTACGTAGAGTCTTTGGAATGAAAGCCTGACAAATGCAACTGGATGTATGGCTGATGGGAAGCACCAAGACAAAATAAGCGGTTTGTGACAGTATTTATGGGGAATCTATCTGCTGCACTGGCATTTACCCTTTCTGGATGACAAGAAACCCCACAAGCAACAACAACAAGAAAAAAGACAAGAACAAAAGCCCCCAATGGGGCACTTAACTGAAACGGCTTGGTCAACTAACAATGAAGTGAATGTTCAGACCAATGATCAAACAATGCCATTCAGACTGGTGACAAATAAGTTCTGAGGAAGGTACTTCTGGGCATCACCTTTATGTCCTATGCTATATGCGGGGAGTAAATGTGTGACATACTGTGTACCTTAAAGCAAACTAAACTCTTTGGTATACTGGCTGGATGTTGGGCTGCCCCTGGCAGGGGATCCCTATTGTTAAGTATACTGAAACAGTGAAATAGAAGGACATCATGAGATACTTGTAGCTGAAGGAAACTGTGTATCTGGTTCTCATGTTTCTATGGAGACAAGCTGATAAAAGATGGCAATAAAAGCAGAATACATCTTGGAGTTGAGGGAAGAGTTAAAACAGGCACTGGGGAGGCAGTGAAGAGTTACAGAATAGCTCAGTAACTACAGCAGAGATGGTAAGGGAGACAGCTAGAAAGGTGCTTGGTGTGACATCTGGACAGAGGAAGGAGGACAAGGAGACCTGGTGGTGGAATGAGGAGGTACAGGAGAGTATACAGAGGCAGAGACTGGCGAAGAAGAAGTTGGACTGTCAGAGAAATTAAGAAAGTAGACAGGAGTATAAGGAGATGAGTAGGGCAAAGAGAAAGGTGGTGAAGGCTAAGGATAAGGCTTATGGAGAGCTGTTAAGGTTGGACACTAAAGAGGGAGAAAAGGACCTGTACTGACTGGCTAGACAGAGGGACCGAGCTGGGAAAGATGTGCAGCAGGTAAGGGTGATAAAGGATATTGAGGGAAACATGCTCACAAGCGAGGAGTGTGTGTTGAGCAGATGGAAAGTGTACTTTGAGGGGCTGATGAATGAAGAGAATGTGGATGATGTGGGGATAGTGAATCAGGAAGTGGAACAGATTAGCAAGGAGGAAGTAAGGACAGCTATGAAGAAGAGGATGAAGACTGGAAAGGCTGTTGGTTCAGGTGCCATACCAGTGGAAGCATGAAGGTGCTTAGGAGAAATGGCATTGGAGTTTTTAACTAGATTGTTTAATGAAATCTTGGAAAATCACAGGATGCCTGAGGCGTTGAGGAAAAGTGTTTTGGTACCTATTTTTAAGAATAAGGGTGATGTGCAGAGCTGTAGTAACTACAGAGGGATAAAACTGGTCAGTCACAGCTTGAAGTTATGGGAAAGAGTAATTGAAGCTAGATTAAGAAGGGAGGTGATGATTAGTGATCAGCAGTATGGTTTCATATAGGGAAAGAGCGTTACAGATGTGATGTTTGCTCTGAGAGTGTTGATAGAGAAATATAGAGAAGGTCAGAAGGAGATGCATTGTGTCTTTGTGGACTTGGAGAAAGCATATGATAGGGTGCCTAGAGAGGAGTTGTGGTACTGTATGAGGAAGTCGGGAGTGGCAGAGAAGTATGTAAGAGTAGTACAGGATATGTAAGAGGGTAGTGTGACAGTGGTGAGGTCTGTAGTGGAAGTGACAGAAGCATTTAAGATGGAGGTGGAATTACATCAAGGATCAGCTCTGAGCCCTTTCTTATTTGCAATGGTGATGGACAGGTTGACAGACGAAATCAGACAGGAGGCCCCATGGACTATGATGTTTGCAGATGACATTGTGATCTGTAGTGAGAGTAGGGACCAGGCTGATGAGACCCTGGAGAGGTGGAAATATGCTTTAGAGAGGAGACGAATGAAGGTCAGCAGGACTAAGACAGAGCATATGTGTGTGAATGAGAGGGAGGACAGAGGAATGGTGAGGATGCAGGGAGTAGAGTTGGCGAAGGTGGATGAGTTTAAGCACTTGGGATCAGCAGTTCAAAGTAATGGTGAGTGTGGAAGAGAGGTGAACAATAGAGTACAGGCTGGATGGAATGGGTAGAGAAGAGTGTCAGGAGTGATTTGTAACAGATGGGTACCAGTAAGAGTGAAAGGGAAGGTCTACAAGAGGGCAGTGAGACCAGTTATGTTGTATGGGTTGGAGACGGTAGCATTAACAAAAAGGCAGGAGTCAGAGCTGGAAGTGGCAGAGTTAAAGATGTTAAGATTTGCACTGGGTGTGACAAGGATGGACAGGATTAGGAATCAGTATATTAGAGGGTCAGCTCAGGTTGGACGATTTGCAGACAAAGTCAGAGAGGCGAGAGATTGCTTTTGTTTGGATGTGCTGAGCAGGGATGCTGGGTATATTGGGAAAAGGATGCTAAGGATGGAGCTGCCAGGTACAAGGAAAAGAGGAAGGCCTAAGATGAGGTTTATGGATGTGGTGAGAGAGGACATGCAGGTGGTTGGTGTGGCAGAGCAAGATGCAGAGGACAGGAAGAAATGGAAACAGATGATCCGCTGTGGTGACCCCTAACTGAAACAGCCGAAAGAGAAGAAGACTTCTTTTTTCAATAGCTAAAAGACAGTGTTTTCTGAAAGCATTCAAGTTGTTTTCTACATATGGGAGAGGAATAAACAAGACAAAAACAGGCAGCACTTAGTGTAAGTAGAAGCAAAGGCTGTACCATGTATCTTGGCATTTAAAAAAAAAAGTTATGTACTCACCATGATGTTCCATCTGTGTTGTCCATTTTCATTCTTTCTCAACAATCGGGTTTGGATCCATTTCACCCACTTTTTACAGCACGTGAATACTGGAAACTCTTGAGCTCCTTCATTACACATAATGTTCTAGCTTCCTACCATACCTCAGACCCTGTTTGCTAACCTTATAGTTTCACAGAACGTCAGAGACCGCACTAGCATAAGACACCAATATTTAGAACTCAAAGGCAGGAACATTGGCTCCTATCTTCTTTTTCTTCTGGAAGTCACAAACCAACTGTTAGTGAGTTGGAGTGGGCCACAGATCTGGAGTGTATCTAAACTAAATCTAAACATCCACTGGGTTCAACAAAAATAAGTATATTTTAAGCTTGCATTGCACTTTTTGAACTGTATTTTGCTTAACTGCAGTTTCATTTTTGCTGTTTTTACTGCTGTAACTATTTTTTTTCTGTACTTTGAATTTCTCGTACTTCTGTATTTCATAGAATAGGCTAGATTCAAATTTGCTGAATCTAGGCTGTTTGGTATTACTTGAGCACTAAAACCAGCCATCATTCATTAAGAAGGCCCTCCTGCACCCTTGTGGCAGACATGTGTAGCCCAGGACCCATCTGAGTTGGTAACTGCTGGAAAAAGGCTCAGTTTGGGCTTTCCTAATGATCAATTTGTGTTAAAACTGTTTAACTTCACTTGTGTTTCAGCCCCACATTTATGCATAGCTGCACACCACTCTGCAGGGTTTAGCACTGATGTGTATAGACGCAAACACTTAGAAACACAATTTTCCCTTGACATCTGCTAGAGAGCGCTCCTTAACTCCACTGCCTCTGGGCGTTGAAGCAGTCTTCCACTCTTAGCCCTCCACAGAATAGCCGCCTTCTTTAGACTTACAAGCAAACCGTGCTCCATCTAACTCATTCCCACTACATACTACAATATATACCTGCCATAATGGATGGACAGTTTCCCACCATTTCACCAGCCAACTTGATTGACATGGGCAACCTAAGGCAATGTAGCAATTGCCTCATGTATACGGATAACCACTTGCTCCTAAAGCAAACACACACATCATGTAAGAAATGTAACTATACCATGAAATTAGAATCAGTCCTCTCACACATTATACAAGACATAGAAAGGATGTCAGCACACACAACCCCCCTCTTGCATAAGATAAGGTCAAGACAAATAAACTCACATATGTGGAAGTACTCACTAAGATCCTATCAAAAGGCCAGAGATCTCCCAAATGCAAACAACATACACATACTGCTGCACAAACAGAATCCACCATTACACATAGCAACACACATCAATGTCGTAACAATTAAGCCTCTAAGGTAAACCACCTCAAAACCTAACATTCTGGTCATAGATGACTCACTATTGAGACACAAAGATTTCCCCCTCACCACAATGAACAAGTAGAAGATCACGGTCAGCTGCCTGTCAGGTGCCAGGATCCATCAAATCACACACGCACTCAAGTCGCACAGCAACAAGTACCGTTATGACTCTGTCATAGTACATGATGTGTGAATGACTTGAGATGTACCTCTCTGGACTATATGAAGAGAGATATAACCGAACTCTCAGATTGCGTGTCCCAGGCAGGTATGTCCCTAGCCTTAAGCAGCTTTCTACCTTCATCTAGGATGATGTCACAATACAGACAAAAACTGGTTGATTTCAATAATTGGCTTAGCTTCTAGTATCACTCAAGAGGGATCCAGTATCTGTCTGCCTGGGAACACATGGTTGACAGTCTATGTTGCTTTGCCACAGATGGCTTTCACCTATCTCCTCAAGGCTTTTAGATACTGGCAAAGACACTTGCCTCCCAATAGTGCCTTTTTTAGGCAATGCCCAAACAATAAAACTTCAGATGTAAAGACATCCACTGAAGACAAGCTCAATGTCATGCTGCTTAATGCTAGGAGCTTAAACAGTAAACTGCAGTCCTTGGAAGCACTCCTCATCTTGGAAGATGCTGATGTTTATATGCAGTCACTGAGACTTAGTTCATGGCTGCTGAGAGCACCCCGGTCGTACAAGGCCTACCTTTCACATGTTCAGACACCAAAACAAGCGTGAAAGAACCAGAGGTGGTGTAGTAGACATCTTCATTAAATCCAAATACACATCTAGACAGGTGAAACAGTATGACTCTCTTGAGCTTCTCCAGGTCCAATTAACTACACCCCTCTACATCATCGCTAGCTACAGGTCCCCTACCAGGAGCCAGGATAAGTACACCACCTACCTGAACTTGCTAGAGTTTCTTAGTATACAGACAAACACCTTAGTCATGGGAGATTTCAACTATCCTTACACTGACTGGATGACTTACACGAGCACAAACATGATCACTAAGAGGTTCCTGGATTTTGTTCAATCAAATGCCCTGGAATAGATTGTCCACATCCCCATAAGGGGCTCATATTTCCTGGACCTAGTGCTCACCAAAATAGGAGAT
This sequence comes from Protopterus annectens, assembly GCF_019279795.1. Classification (NCBI taxonomy): domain Eukaryota; kingdom Metazoa; phylum Chordata; order Ceratodontiformes; family Protopteridae; genus Protopterus; species Protopterus annectens. The sequence continues at coordinate 1,608,130,198 of NC_056728.1, forward strand.
CACTGAACTACCATCTGTGTGTTACCCACCAAAATAAAGTCAGACCAAGAACCTGTCTTGTTTGAAGTAAAGATCAAACCTGACACTCCCACAGGAGTAAAAAAAAACTGAAAAATTTGTCTAAAGCAACCTATTGCCTACTAAGCGATAGTATAAAAAGTTTCAAAGCCCTTGCCAATATAGCCAACAATGAATCCCATGCAGAGGAATACACAAATGCCCTATACAGCCACTTAAACAAATTCATTGACACAGCTGTTCCAAACAGGAACAAAACCAGGTCTTCCCAAAAAACAAGCCACCCTGGTGGACTGTAAGTATAAATAAATAAGCTATACAACAAAAGAAAGAAAATGATATCTAAGAACAGGAGGGGACTTACTCAACAGAGGAAGAAGCAAATTAGATATCTTGTTAAGTCCTCTAAGGCTAGCTACAAGTCTAAATTAGCATCCCTAGCTAAAGGCAATCATATGACATTATTTAGCTACGCCAGAAACCTAAAAAGGAATGCCCAGCTGCGTGCCAAACTTATAGGAGACGCTACCACTCACACTGAACCTGAGGAAATTGTCAATGTGCTAACCAACAGATTTGGCAATAACTTCACCACCCCATCCCCACCAGAAAACCCTAAAGCATTCCTGACACCAGTCCTCTACAGAATATTTCCAAAGAACAGATCATACAAGCACTCTCCAAGGCCAAAAATACGGCCTTTGTGGACCCAGATAACATCCCAGGTTGCTTACTAAACAATGTAAACAAAACCTAGTAGAACCACTGGCACTCTCTCTAACCATAGCCTGAGAACTGGCTTTGTCCTGGCAGAGTGGAGAACAGCAACAGTAACCCTCTTGCACCCATTGTCCACGCTGGTGTAAACGACCTGAGACGTACCTCCTTGGACTACATGAAAAGAGACATAGAGGAGCTCTCTGATTATGTAGCCCAAGCAGGTATGACCCTGACCTTGAGCAGTATCCTACCTTCACCAAGAATGATGCCACAATACAGAGATAAGATGATCAGCTTTAACAATTGGCTTAAACTCTGGTGTCATTCAAAGGGGATCCAATGTCTGTCTGCCTGGGATGACATGCTGGACAAGCCACGCTGCTTCGCAAGGGACAGCTTGCACCTGTCACCCTGGGATTCGGTTTTGGCAAAGGCTCTTGCCACCCCATAGTGCCTTTTAGGCAAGGCTCAAATTCTAAACCTACCACCCTAGAACACAACAAAGAAAAAAACTAAGGGTAATGCTGCTCAATGCCAGAAGTCTTAACCTCAAGATGCACGCACTCGAGGCCCTTCTCAGTATGGAGAACATCGATGTCTGTGCTGTGACAAAAACCTGGTTCAAGGCTCCTGAGAGCACCCCAGCACTATCAGGTTTTACCTCATATCATGCGTTCCGGCCCCAAAATCCGGACAATACCAAGAAAGGTGGGGGGGTATCCATATACATCAAGGACACCCACACCTCAAGATTGGTGGCAACGCATGATACATCGGAGACCATCCAGGTGCAATTAACCATAGGCAAGACTGCTCTGCAATTTGTAGCATGTTACAGGCCATCCTCGCAAACTCAGGAACCTCACATGGCCTTCCTGAAAACACTGGAGGGGATAAATGTATCTCCGAACACCATCATACTAGGTGACTTCAACTACCCTAATATAGACTGGGAACACTACTCAAGCCCAAACCTGCTAGCCGAAAACTTCCTGCAATTCATCAAACTCAAATGCCATGGAACAACTAGTCACCATCCCACAAGAGGAGAAAACATACTTGATCTCATCATCACAAACATGGGAGCACAATGTTCAACACCGGAAGTATACCCCTCACTGGTGAGATCAGATCACAAACTAATCTCGCTGGAGGTCCTTATTCCGCCCCACCGAAATAAAAGACCACAGTAAGAACTTCAGCCGACTTCACACTGCTTAAGACTAGTGTGGTCTCCTTTAAGGCCCCAGGCGGTAAACATTACTCAAACCGCTGAATCACTTACAAATGCCTTCTACCAGCACCTGCAGGGCTGCATGGATCAGGCAATCCCAAGCAAAACAAAGACTCTTTGTACCAAAGGCAAGCGTCCAGTCTGGTGGACCCCAGCCATAAACAAAAGGAGAAAGCTACTACAAGATAGAGCAAAATCCTTAAAAGGAAAGACACCGCTGATCACTATAAGTAAAAAGTTAAGAGCTCTCATAAAATCATCCAAAGCTAATTTTGAGAGAAAAATAGCTAAGGACTCTAAAGACAACCATAAGGCATTCTTCAGCTATGTCAGAAACCTAGGAGGAAACTCCCAGATATGCTCAGAATTAGTCCAAAATGATGTGAAGATTACTGATCCTACAGACATTGCCAACATACTGGCTGACAGGTTCAGTGCAAACTTCTCCCCCCCCCAAAGGAGGGATATCTATACCAAATGATTGTAGCCCCCCAAACATCTCTAATGCCCAGGTGAGAACTGCTCTCTCCAAGGCAAAGAACACAGCATCAATGGGACCTGATGGTGTCCCTGGCTGTGTGCTCCACAAACTCAACGAGGAATTAAACCCACAGTTAGGACAGCTGTTTAATCTTAGTCTCACCTCGGATCACACCCAGGGAGTGGGCGCTGGCGACTGTGGTCCCACTTCACAAAGGCGGTGCCTCCACCGACCCTGGAAATTACCGTCCCATTGGCTTGACAAGCCTTATCTGCAAAGCCATGGAGAGGATCATAATGGATCTCATAAATAAAGACATAGGAATTTGCAGACTTTGGATCCAACAGTTTGGCTTTGTCAAAGGCAGATCATGCCTTTTAAACTTGGTTGACTTTTGAAACAGTCACCAAGGCCATTGGCGAGGAAGGCAGTCCATACAGCCTACCTAGACCTGGCGAAGGCTTTCGATACAATACCCCACTCGGGTATCATTGAAAACTCATCAACTTAAATGTAAACCCATACATTACAAGATGGGTTGCAAACTGGCTGAGTGATAGAACCCACAGGGTCAGAGTTGCTGGCGCCATGTCAGACTCAAAGCCTGTCACAAGTGGTGTCCCACAGGGCTCAGTCCTGGGCCCACTCTTGTTTGGCATCTACTTTTCTGAAGTGCAAGCAAACACAGGAGGTTTATGGCTGACAAAGTTTGCAGATGACTGCAAACTGGGCGCCGTAGTCAAAAACACATCTGACACAGATATCCTTCAGAAGGGTCTCACAGAAACGGATAACTGGTGCCAGAGCCATGGCCTAAAGTTAAATGCCAAGAAATGCATAGTCATACCCTTCGGGAAAAACAAGGTTACCCCTAGCTACCATATAGGTGGCAATCCACTGATCACAGAAGAAGTTATCAGGGACCTGGGGACCCAGGTTGACAGTAGCCTTTCATTCGACACTCATATTGCTAAAGTAGTTAGGAAGACCTTCTACATTGCCCACCTCATCATGAAGGGATTCACATCTAGATCAAGCGAGCTCATAGTCTCCTATACTCATCACTCATCAGACCAATGATTGAGTACAATGCCCCATTGAATGTATCTGACCCGACACTTGCAGCAGCTGGAGGCCACAAAAGTTCCTCACCAAAAGGATAAAGGGTCTCAAAAATCTGTCTTATGCTGCCCGACTGAAAGAACTCCAGCTATATTCAGTTGCTTACCGCTTGCTCAGAGGTGACCTGAGCCTGACATACAAGGCCATGTCAAACCCAGATTTGTTAAACATGCTTCATCTCAAAAAATCTAGATCCCTCAGAGCCACAAGGCGGAGACTTAAACCTCGACACGGTTATTAATAGGACGTGCTGGAGGGATAGATTCATCACCCAAAGACTCCCTACGCTGTGGAACAAAATCCCGGTATATGTGAGGCAGAGCACCTCGCTGGCCTTGTTCAAGAGGAATCTTGACCAATGGATGGGAGATCGCAGATACACCCCAGGGGTTACCTCAGTGTCACTGCTCGACAGAGGCACAGCAAAATAATGGGCATAGTTTCTCCAAACTAAAGGGGTGGCGTAAGCCACAAAACTATGGGCTAGGCTTGTAAATACCCTCGGGCAGATAGCCTAGTATGAACCTATGAACCTATGAATCAAGGGGGTCCATCAACAGACCCCGGGAACTATCGACCCACAAACCTAAACAGCCTTATCTGCAAGGCCATGGAAAGAATCACAGGACAAAGGAGACCTTCAAACCCTTGACCCAACCCAGCTTGGTTTTCAAGGGTAGATTCAGTTAACATCCACTGAAGACAAGCTCAATGTCATGCTACTTAATGCTAGGAGCTTAAACAGTAAACTGCAGTCCTTGGAAGCACTCCTCATCTTGGAAGATGCTGATGTTTATATGCAGTCACTGATACTTAGTTCATGGCTGCTGAGAGCACCCCGGTCGTACAAGGCCTACCTTTCCCATGTTCAGACCCCAAAACAAGTGTGAAAGAACCAGAGGTGGAGGTGTAGCCATCTTCATTAAATCCAAATACACATCTAGACAGGTGAAACAGTATGACTCTCTTGAGCTTCTCCAGGTCCAATTAACTACACCCCTCTACATCATCGCTAGCTACAGGTCCCCTACCAGGAGCCAGGATAAGTACACCACCTACCTGAACTTGCTAGAGTTTCTTAGTATACAGACAAACACCTTAGTCATGGGAGATTTCAACTATCCTTACACTGACTGGATGACTTACACGAGCACAAACATGATCACTAAGAGGTTCCTGGATTTTGTTCATTCAAATGCCCTGGAATAGATTGTCCACATCCCCATAAGGGGCTCATATTTCCTGGACTTAGTGCTCACCAAAATAGGAGATCACTGAACTACCATCTGTGTGTTACCCACCAAAATAAAGTCAGACCAAGAACCTGTCTTGTTTGAAGTAAAGATCAAACCTGACACTCCCACAGGAGTAAAAAAAAAAAAACTGAAACATTTGTCTAAAGCAACCTATTGCCTACTAAGCGATGGTATAAAAAGTTTCAAAGCCCTTGCCAATATAGCCAACAATGAATCCCATGCAGAGGAATACACAAATGCCCTATACAGCCACTTAAACAAATTTATTGACACGGCTGTTCCAAACAGGAACAAAACCAGGTCTTGCCAAAAACAAGCCACCCTGGTGGACTGTAAGTATAAATAAATAAGCTATACAACAAAAGAAAGAAAATGATATCTAAGAACAGGAGGGGACTTACTCAACAGAGGAAGAAGCAAATTAGATATCTTGTTAAGTCCTCTAAGGCTAGCTACAAGTCTAAATTAGCATCCCTAGCTAAAGGAAATCATAAGACATTATTTAGCTACGTCAGAAACCTAAAAAGGAATGCCCAGCTGCGTGCCAAACTTATAGGAGACGCTACCACTCACACTGAACCTGAGGAAATTGTCAATGTGCTAACCAACAGATTTGGCAATAACTTCACCACCCCATCCCCACCAGAAAACCCTAAAGCATTCCTGACACCAGTCCTCTACAGAATATTTCCAAAGAACAGATCATACAAGCACTCTCCAAGGCCAAAAATACGGCCTCTGTGGAACCAGATAACATCCCAGGTTGCTTACTAAACAATGTAAACAAAACCTAGTAGAACCACTGGCACTCTCTCTAACCATAGTCTGAGAACTGGCTTTGTCCTGGCAGAGTGGAGAACAGCAACAGTAACCCTCTTGCACCAAGGGGGTCCATCAACAGACCCCGGGAACTATCGACCCACAAACCTAAACAGCCTTATCTGCAAGGCCATGGAAAGAATCACAGGACATAGGAGACCTTCAAACCCTTGACCCAACCCAGCTTGGTTTTCAAGGGTAGATCTTGCTTTTTAAACCTAATGGACTTCTTTGAGAATATCACCAAAGCCTTGGATGAGGACAAAACAGTATATACTGCCTATCTTGATTTAGCCAAGGCCTTGGACACAATCCCCCATTTAGGTATCAGAGAAATTCTCCAGCTGGAGATTAACCCACACATTACTAGATGGGTAGCAAAGTGACTCACTAACAGAATGCATACTGTCATAATTGGGGACTCCACCTCCACCAATAGAAGGGTTACCAGTGGGGTACCACAAGGATCTGTGCTGGGCCCGCTACTGTTTGGACTCTATTTCTCTTAGGTCCAGACAAAGGTAGATCATTGGTGGCTTATCAAGTCTGCAGATGACTGTAAACTGGGTGCAATCAGAGTCACCCAATGATGTTAACATATTACAGAAAGGGCTAACAGACAAATGATTGCTGCCAAACAGACAGACTAAAACTTAACACAAAAAATGCCTCATTTTCCCCTTTGGCAAAGAAGTAACCCTTGCTAATTATGATGGGAACACAGACTGACAGCAATCTAAACTTTGATCACCATGTGTTTGTAGTGGTAAGAAAAGCATTCTACACAGAGAATCTCATAAATAAGGGCCAAGACCAGGGGGATTATAGCGCTGCTGTACTGTACCACATCTGCAAATCAAATGGGACAAGAATAACTCACTCCAAGGATCTCAACCTAGCCTATGACATTAACAGAACATGCTGGAGAGACAGACACATCTCCCAGTGATTGCTGCTCCTCTGGAATAAACTCCCACCCCACGTGAAGCAGAGAGAGAAAACAGTTTGACAAGGCCAGTAGGATGCAATGAGGATTATTGTGTTTTTCCACGGAGTTTTTTTTTTTTTTTTAATTATACTAAGGAAATGTGGGAAGTTGAATGAAAGCATCCAGAAGTCTGGGGGAGGGGGATGGTTATTGTGAAGTAGAGAGTCTCTTGATGATTCTTCTGGTGGGGAGAAAAAAAGTTTGGGCCCGCAGGCCTCAAATTCATGTACCTGTTCACTAGAGTCCAGTACTCTACCAATGTACTGTAGAGGTACATGGATCCTGTCAAGTAGTTACTGTTCTGGTCATTTAGATGGGATACAAGAAAAAAATCACAGCCATGCTGGCCCTACTGATTGAAAAATCATTTCCATCACACTTTTGTAGAGATGCCACTAGTGAGATAGTAAAAAAATGACCTGTTCAGTTTGTCTGTTATTGCAGAATATATGTTGCTACTAGAAAAAGAATGGAGGAGGTCATCGATTGTCATGCACTCACTTAGGATTGATGACACAGGTGATAAATTTGGTTCCCTCTATTTTGGTGATTTATTGAAATGACAGTATGCTGACTGCTCAAAGAGTCTTGGAACGCTCACAATGCCAGCATTATCAGTCTCTTTACCAAGAAACTGATATGCAACTTGACTTCTTTGGAGATACGTGCATTGTATTGTTCCCCCAGCTATTGTGGGAAGCGTTCAGGAGCACTAGGGTCATGGGTTTAGGAAAGATGACAGGACAATCTAGTACAAATAATTGTAACCACATCCACCAGGAAAGGAATCATTTATATACCTAGGCTAGTCTTACTACTCTGGAAAGGGTGAGAAAGTATTAACCATTGAGATGCTAGCATCCACTGAAGAATTCTTTTGTGGAATCTTACTAAAGTATTTACAATCATTGTCAGTAACAACCATCTCAAAGTTTGCAGAATCAATTGGGTTGGGAAATTTTGGTATGCAAATTATTTCATTAACTGCTTCTTAAATGACTGTACTTAAAATGAGGAAAATACACTATCATAAAAATTCTGTTGAACACTGATCCTATTACTTCTAATGACTGGGTTGATTGTAACTGATCATCTAGATATGGAAAGGACCCAGAAAACTTTTAGTCTCAAGTAAACTGTTACCACTGCTCTATTTTTTGGTGAGCTTCCTGGAGCTGTGGATAGGTCAAAGTAGGTGCATGCTGAACTGACAAAAATTAGCTTCCAGCTGGAAATGGAAATCGTGCCTGGATCTTCTGCCCACTTCTATGTGACAGCACACATCCTGAAAAACTATGGATCACACCCGACAGTCCTTATTTGGAAAGTGTACAACTAAGTAAACTGTGAACACACTGAAAAAACAGTGTGACGAACTGACTTGTTCAACACACCGAAATCCAAAATTGGTCTCTGGTCCCATGTACTCTATTCAGCCCAACTTCCCGATAACAAATGGGCTGGGTAGGACCTTTTGGATTAATTCTTTTCCTAGCAGCCTCTGCATTTTTCAGTGCAGATTCTTCCATATGACCTGGAAGAACATCAAAGATTTTCCTTAAAGACGGAGGAAGTGGGGAAAAAGGGGATATATAACAAGTGATGATAATTCTTTGAATTCAACTTTCTTTTCTAATATTTAGCCAGTCTCTTATGTATGAGGATAAGTGACTACTAAAATGTCGCAGATTTAGACCATTGGCCCTCTTTCAAAAACACTGAGAAGGTCTTTTGGGAATAGAAAAAAATCCTAATACCCTCGATTTGTGGGCTAAGGCATTATCTACCATCATCATTCCCCTCTGTCTCAGGAAAGACTACCTCTATAGATGTCTTAGAATAAAATCGTATGAATTCTGAATTACACAAATTCGCTAAGGGGGAGGGGGATGTTTTCGTCTCTTTCATCATGACAGTGTTTCATATTTTGTGAGGGTATCCTGAACGAGATCCCTGATAACGAAGACTTGAATGGGGTTCAAAGAAACACGCACACATGCATCCAGGCATGTCTCCTGAAGGAGATATCTGAAACAACAGCCCCTGAGGCACCTTCTGGAGCATGTGAGACAAGGCTAATAGACAAACTTGATATAGCCTGAAGATAGCTAGATGAAAAAAGTCATTGAAGGTTGAGCCTCAGTGGGATCAACACCAGACAGAGATCTGGACAGTTCCCCAACCAGATCCTCCTGCAGCCCTGCAAGTGTGTCAGATAATGTAGTGATTCAAGAACAAACATTGCTGAAGCATAAACACACCCTACAAATCTGTCTGCCATCCCAGACTCTCCACCCGAAGGACAGACAGTGAAATTGTATTCTGTTAGTTCCTCCTTTTATTTTTGCAGCTGTTGCCACTCATGGTATGTAGTTCCATCCCACCAGCCCAGCCAGCAAGATTGCCATCTGGATCCCAGTTCTGCACAGCATCAATATTCCCCATCGACATTCTTCTAAAGGGGTCAGTTGAGAGGAGAGACAGACATAGGACCCAGAACATGTGCTACACTGCAATTCAATTCCATCAGAGCAAGATTTAGGATCAGAGAAAAAAACACAAGAGAAGGGACAAACTACCACATGATCCAAGCTGTAATACTCTAACAGGATCCGAGAAAGGGTCCAAAAGGTTTTGGATATGTAGCAGTCAAATTCAAAATTTTCAAATTCTCTTTATGTCAGTTGTCTGCCTGTCAGATCCAAAGCCCCAAGGACAGATGATGAGGCAACAGTCAAAACCCTCGGATCTGGCAGTATAAGAACCCCTCAGATCAAAGAAGTCCTAAACTGTGGATCCAAGGTGGCTGGATGAAATGTCTGCAACCCTATGTGGAGCAAGAACTGTGCTCATCTAATTCTAAAGTCCAGGATCCGATGGAAGGACAACAGCTGAACCCCTCTGGTCTAGCAACAGACATGTCGAGTTGATTCAAACAGGACCAGGATGCGAAGGGGGCTCCAAACTCCCTTATCCAAAAAGAATGGATCTGAAATCTTCCCACTGTAGCTGTCAACCTACACAAGAAAATCTGGAAAAAGGCCCAAATTAGGGACGCATTTCAAATAATGTACTTATAGAATAAAATGCTTTAAATTAGAATGCATTTTCTTAAGGATATGAAGTTCTAAAACTCAAAATAATGTCATTATTTATAGATGCCAATCCTCAGTGGTTTGCAGCAACAACATAAAATTTATCGAGAAAAAAACAAAGAATATATGGCAAAAATCTGGACATTTTGTGAAAATCTGGACAGATGAGAGGTAGTTTTTCAGTCTTCTCCGGAACCAAAACATTTTTTCTGTTTGTCAGATCCGAAGCCCAGGATCTGACAAGAAGCAAAAGGACAGGAAAGAGAAACCACAGGATCCCAAGAAGGATCCAAATCCATCAGATCCGAGGAAGAGTTAGGAGTAACCTTTTTCTTAGACTTAGCTCTGGAACACATTTCAGGGTCCATGCAGTCAGACTAAAGCTTGGATCTGAAGTAAAAGCGGACTCTGAATGAGAAGGAGATGGCAGATCAGAGCATTCACAGTCAAGACAGAGCAGTAAAGGTGACTGCAATGTTTGTGAACTGGAACCACACCTGGAAAAACAGTAGTCTGACAAAGGACCAGAGTCCACACAAGAGAAACCTGATCTAATTTCCATCTGATCCAACGCATCTACAACTGTATTAATTGTGGTGCAATAATATTCAGATTAGTGTCTCTTCCTCTCACTGACTAAAGACACTGAAGATTTTGACCTTCTGAAGGGTCATAGCTTGTACTTGGGGAACTAATACCTCAGTAACGCCTTAGACAAAAAAGTTTTACTGTTATAAGAGGTAAAGGAAAGGAGATCAGAAACATTTTTTAGCCAATACAACTTAAAAAACAAACAAAATAATAAAATATTAAAATGCCACCAACTTCCAATTTTTCAAGATACAACCCCTAAGAGAATCAGGGTTAGAGTTGTGTGCTATCAAAAAATGACTCCCAAGGGGACTATTTTTTATTTTTTATGTCACTAATATGTTTTGGCTCTGTTTGGATGTCAGAAGTCTATATACTAATATTAAGCATGAAATAGGGGATTCAGGCCTTGTTCCATTTTTGGGGGGACTCTCCTATGTCTCATTTTCTGACAGATTTAGTTATGTTCTGTTTAAAAAATATTTTTTTTATGGTCAATGGAGACATTTTCCAGCAGTTGCAGGGCACTGCCATGGGGGTGGCTTTCGCCCCCATGTATGCCAATTTAGTCATGGCTAAACTTGAAGATGATTATTTATAGGCATGATTTTTTCAGATCAAAAGTTATTTTATATTTTAGATTTATTGATGAACTTATTTTTTTTATGTCAAGGAAGCCAGACAGAGGCCCTTGGGTTTGTTAATGACTTACAAGCTAATACTATGAGCTTAAGTTTTGATGGTATACAGCTTGGCCCACAAGTTAATTTTTTGGATATAAGCCTTGATGGATTTACTACTAGTCTCCATGGCAAATTTGAACACAGAAATGTATTTTTTTATGGGAAGAGCAGTCTCCCCAAACATTTGGTCAAGGTACTACCCTATAATGAATTCTTACGAATTCATAGGCTATGTAGCCTTGATATGAGCTTTGATTTAGAGATAACTGAAGCACAAAAATGTTTATTAGAAGAGGCTATGATGTCCAGCTGGTCAGGGAAGCTAAAAAAAAATTATGGACATGAGGTATTCTGTTAACTCTCAGGGAAATTCTCATTATATCTGTGTTAGTGGAAATTATAATGTTTGTATTGGTGGAAATAAATCTACCAATACAGCTGTGAACAATGGAGAGCAGAAGAAAGTTTTCTTAGTGACAACTTATAATGTTAGAACTGAGGAAATGGTTAAAAAAGCATGTAGCTTGCGGCCTATGCTAAGGGATAACATTCTGAACTCTATGCTACCTGATTTTGTGAGTATTGCATATAAAAGAGCTAGGAATGTGTCTGACATTCTGGTACATAACCAATTTTGTTTACCAGTTAATGTCAGTCAGAGCTTATGTATAAATAAAGGCACTGTTCCATGTGATGGTTGTTCCATCTGTCAATATGTAGTAAGCTCTTTTCCTTATATTAATGGCATCAAGTTTATGGCTAGGCATGAATACAGTTGTAATACGAAGGGATTAGTGTATGCGCTGAGATGTGGATGTAAGAAGTTTTACATAGGGGAAACTTAAAGGAGTTTTAGGGTCCGGTTGCAGGACCATATTAGGGACATAAAAAATAAAAAAATAGAGAGTCCCCTCGGGAGTCAGTTTTTGATAGCACACAACTCTAACCCTGATTCTCTTAGGGGTTGTGTCTTGGAAAAATTGCAAGTTGACACAGGTGAATGTGTGTCTTAAAAAAACAAACTCTTAAAAAAGAAACCCTGCTGATTTTAAAGTATGGTACTTTGGAGCCTCAGGGACTCAATAAAGAATGTAATTGGAAGCATGTGATTTGAATTGTATGTTTAATTGATTGTTTTGTGCAAAATGCTGTATATAAGCAAACAGTATTTTGTAGTGTTTTTACTCTTGGAAGGCTGTGTAAGCCGAGGCGCTAAGTGTTTCATTAAATTCACTTACTTCTTGGATCAGTAGTCTTGGTGGTATTTTAAGAATAATTTGTTTGTTTTTTATATAACAGAGTAAGGTAAGGAAAGAAATTTCAGAGAAAGCACTCATCTGTGAAGCTTGAGAGCTGAAGACAACCATGGATGTTAGGGCTGGTGTACTATGGGTAGGGAAGGAGCTTGAGAGTTTGTTAGAGACCATGAGCTAGTATAACTGCCAAGTCGCATCAGAGGATCAGATCCATACCCAATAGTTGAGGATGAATGAAAAGTGACAACATCACATGCACGGCTGTCCCATCATTCAGAGGATGTCAAGTAAGAAGTGTGAGATTCAAGCTGTTATAACCAACAGTCTCCAGATTTTTTTCCTGGAGAATCAAAGACACTTTTGATTGAAGAATAGGCTAAGGAGGGAATAAAAAAGTTTAGCCAACAAAGAGTGAGCCAGCAAGTCGAATGGGACTCTGCTTATTTGTTTAACAAAAACAAGGCCTATAGAGACACTGTCAAGAAAAATTTTAATTTTTCCAAATAAAATGCCTGAGTGACAAAAAAGCCCTATAACTAACTGAAAGAATCAACAGTACCTAGGACTTGAACTAGATAATGTGGATGGAAACCAGCAACAATGTGAAATTATTAAGTGAATGGGAGAACTATAAAATACCATTCCCAGCAGAAGTAGTTCAAACAAGTGAAGTGTGGTCTTGCAAAAAGTGGCAGAAAAAGAAGCTTGTTGAACGTGTCAAACTGGGGCAAGACCTCTAAAGCATTAACCCATTTATATGATTATTCTTTAGGAGGACAGTGAAGGGACTGAAATAATAATTAAATTAAAAAGTTTTGTTTTTATTAATATTTTTATAACAAATTTAATGATGTAAACTGCATGCTATATTTTATAGTAGTTCTGTATATTATGCAGTAAGAAGTACTTAAACGAAGTAAGGAAGTTTTACCCATGACTAATATATTGATTGACAGACAGAAGCAGACATAGACAGATATAAATAAAAAAGCTTTTTGTCTTAATCATAATGCATTTTAGGCTTACACTGTAACAATGCAAAAAAGTTGGAAAAAGCTGATTAAAGTTTATATAACATTTTGATCTTGGGATGTACAAGTGTACTGATCATATTATATGTGAATTTCTGTACTGATTTCCTTAGTTTAAGCCTTAGACAAGGCTTTTTTAAGTAAAAAGGTTTGAACAAAAAGAGAAATAATGAAAAGAGGAAAACTGTAGCTCTTTCTTGCAGTTTATTTTTCCATTAGCATCTGCTTTTAGTGGAGCAAGGAGCAAATAGGTGCAGTAATCTATGTAAGTAAGAACACAGACTCTAAAATGTCCTTCAGCAAGTTTAATCATATGTAATGCCTGTTGAGTGCAACCACTGAGTGGGGACAACTATATAATTACCACCCTTCCGTTTTTTTTCCCCGGTCTATCTGGAAATCAAACTGATTCTCTGGTAGTCCAGAAAACACTGTTCAAACTCCAGTATTCTGTTTCAAAAAAGGAAACAGACTATCAGAGTTTGTAAATTGGCTGATTTACTATGCTTTTTTACAGAAAAGCATAGTAAATAAGCTAAAAACAGGCAGCAGGAACGGAAAAAGAGGGTATTCCCCACCAGGTGATGTAATTGTGATGTCACAAAATGGGCAGAATATGGGCGGGAAAGGGGTGGGTAGGCTGGGTTACTGGTGATGTGAGGGGTGTGGCTTTAGTCTGGTTTTAAGGCAAAACAGGAGCCAGCAAAACAAGACTCAATAAAGACACTAATTTATTTAGTCATAACAAGGATAGCCAAAAATACACAGACCGGTTTCGGCTGGTAGTCTATACACAGCCTTCTTCAGTGTGAAATGAACATAGTCAAAGCTGTCAGTTAAGTAGACTGCAAACAAATGTGATTGGTTAAAACTAAAACTTGTCATTTAAACCGGGTGGGAAAAGACCACCCAACTTCACAATCCATTTTTTCTCTTTTGAATTTAATAATGAGTGCCAACCCGTTTTATTAGATTTTTTACCATGAATAATGTCAATGATAGTGAACATGAAAGAAGCTGAAGGGTGTAATAATTGATGTTTAAATAGAGCATTATTGATTCTGCCTTTTTTGATGTTACTAATGTGTTCTGAAATTCTCAATCTGATGGGTCTTGAAGTTTGACCTACATAAAAGGCCCCACATGAACATGTAGCTAAGTAAATAAGCCAATCTGAACTGCAGTTGGCAAAGAATTTAATATCATATACAATAGAAGAATTCCTGCTGGTAAATTCTTTGGTTTTTGATATTTTGTTACAGTTAATACAATGTCCACAGGGATGACAACCCATGAGAATGGAACCTGACAAGGTGGTTTGAATCGGTTCTAAATTATCTGTATCATGTCCTATCATGTTCACTATCATTGACATTATTCATGGTAAAAAATCTAATAAAACGGGTTGGCACTCATTATTAAATTCAAAAGAGAAAAAATGGATTGTGAAGTTGGGTGGTCTTTTCCCAGCCGGTTTAAATGACAAGTTTTAGTTTTAACCAATCACATTTGTTTGCAGTCTACTTAACTGACAGCTTTGACTATGTTCATTTCACACTGAAAAAGGCTGTGTATAGACTACCAGCCGAAACCGGTCTGTGTATTTTTGGCTGTCCTTGTGTATGACTAAATAAATTAGTGTCTTTATTGGGTCTTGTTTTGCTGGCTCCTGTTTTGCCTTGGATTGTTGTTTCCTTGAGCCGTGCATCTGCTTCCGTGCAAACTTTTTCATGTTGTAATTTCTCTGGATTTTTGGTTTGCTGGAAGTCTGACCCATACTAAGTTTGGTTTTTACCAAGCTTATTGAACTTATTGTTGTTCCATTTGGACTGCATACAGAATCCTCATGGTCCATTTTTGACCTTACAAAAATTTTTTTGATATTTCATGCCACCTCGTTTTATTTAATGTATTTAAAATTCCACTGAATCACTATTTACATATTTATATATTGGTGATATATTTGGTGATTCTAATATTTGGTGATTCTAATAATCGATTTTGGATTTCCATTTCCATCTGGATTTACAGTTTTGAACACAGATCCTGCCTTTTTCTGTGTTCCATTTCTACATTTCAATTCTAGCTGGATTTTGGCAGTTTACTTTGTGTTGTATCGTTTCTCCGCACATCCTCGACTTTTCACAGGAAGTCCCGCCTCCATCTTGTCTTCAGGCTTCCAGTTTGGCATTGGCGTTGGCGTGAACAAGGTGCAGTCTGCAATTTTCTTTCGGAGCTGGATTCTGGTTCCCTTTGACAACTTCATGGTCTGTATTGGGTCGAATTATTCTTGACATTAACTGCATAGCGGAATATTTACTGGATACATTTTTCCAAGTACCTTTGAAAGTTTGGATCGAAATATTTCGTCAGTTTGCTTTTGGCATATCTGGATGGTATTATCGTGAGTTCTTTGGCCTTTGACAGTTGAACATTCTTTTTTTCAAGATTTTTTTCATGTATGATGTACTCAGATTGTGGGGAATACATTATCTTCCATTTTGGTTTTTGTGAGAACAGGATATATATTCTTCATTGATATAAACATTTTTCGACTGACTTTAC
Organism: Protopterus annectens; assembly: GCF_019279795.1. Lineage (NCBI taxonomy): Eukaryota > Metazoa > Chordata > Ceratodontiformes > Protopteridae > Protopterus > Protopterus annectens. Next base: position 1,608,146,057 of record NC_056728.1, read on the forward strand.
AGCATCAAGGTCGTTGTTGTTCTCAATGGGACATATCATTTCTTTACATTAGTTTCATTTTGGGGACTGTGCTTGTGACCTATTTTGGATTGTATTCATTTTGAACAGTGTTTCGTGTTGATGCTTTTGTGAACTTTTTATAGCCAGCGATTCATACAGTTGACGATATTTTGTTTCTGGGTGTAACATCAACGTTTATTTCAGGACGGAACATTTTCTCAACAAGAACTTATTTCAGAACAGTATTTCATGTTGATGTTTTTGTGAATTAAACCAGCTTTTCACATAGCTGGCGCCATTTTGGTTGTGGGTGCGACATCCAGATTAATTCCAGAACAGTTTACATTTACAGTATTAACCAGTAATTGGATCACATTGTTCACACGAAGCTACGGAAATTTTGCTTTTTCCACATTTTGTATACTAATGTTTAACCATGTTATTTGCCTACTTCATGTGCTCATAAAAACCTTTTCAGGGATTTGGAATATGAATGTTGAAACTATCATATGTTTGAAAAAGGGTTATTAAACTTTCTTTAGGTATGTGTTTATTATATCTTACTAGTCCATACGTATACTATGTACTAGGCACCAGATTAGCTCACTTTTGACGTTTTAGTCACCTAACAAGTGATTATATTATATGCTTGTGTTCAGTTCTTAATTTCATTTATATTAATATTAGTCATACTTTGACCTTAGGATTGACATCTACATCTTTGCAATATTGCAGAAATGACCACAGGACACAATTATTAGAGTTATCTGGTAATTTGTATGGGCTTTATTTGTTCAATAGACACCTATCTATTCCAGTTTGAAATTATTCTATTTACAATATCTTCATTGTGATTATAGATCAAGCGATTTTGCAGTCCCCCTTTTTGATAATTTCATATATAATCTTCTTAAGATACCATACATATTTAGTCTCATTATTGTTAACATTGTGGTAGGCTTAAACCATATTACTTATTTGGTTTATTTCTTGACAGGTTTATATACTCACCTATCATTAAAAAAATTTTTATTAGGTCTCTATTCATAGCCAGTGATTATCTAACACTTCCACCCCCCTCTTCTTCCCCACTTTTTATATTGATCACATTTTCTATATTTTGGGCCAGTATTCATTGCATATTATCCAATTTTTTTGACTGATTGGGTTTCCTATTCTTTTTTTTGTGGACCTGAAACACTTGTTGTCCCTGATATTTCGCCGTACCCCTGTCAATTATATGGGATTTTAGTAGTGTGTCTCCTATTCCTTTTGCTTTTGACTGGACCAATTTTTGTTTGGGCTAATATATCACCAGGGACGTAGTCCAGTTTTGGGTCTACAATTGTCTTTGGTTTAAGACGTAGCCTTGTTGCTATTATTGTCTGTTGAATTTCTTATTTTATCCATTTTTCATAGATCTATTGAGTCTAGTGTCTGGATTATCCTCTGACAGAGAGGATCTAAGTGCCTTTGGTTTGGGTTTCAGCCATGATGTGGCTAACAATGGGGAACCTATGGGGTCTGAAACGACCTGCAATCTGGCATTTGATAAACTCCACAAACATTTAAGACTATTGCGTTCCAATGTTTGGCACGCCAAACTTTTCAAAGCATACATTGCCAAAAACATTACCCCACGTGGCCTCAGAGTAAGAATTCAACCCCTAGTTGCTGAAATTGATGACGATTTATCGTCTGAATGGGCTGAGATCCAACACCAGGCCAGTATGTCATTTGTCAAAGCATTAAATAAATACTACGAACGCACAATTGATAAGGAGGTCAACATTGTCTTAAGTCTTGCTAATGATGTAAAACCTTTTGAAAAGGAGCCTTTTTTTGTTAAACATTTGAACAGAGTTGCTTCTGACTTAAACAATTTGGAGACACAACTTAAGACCAAGAAAATTCATAAATTTAACAAGGATATGGCGGACTATCAGGGCAATAATCCTTTTAGCTCCAACAAACAGGTTAAATTCAATATTCCACATAGTCGGCCTACTAAAAGGAAAAGACCCAAATCAATCTTAAAAAACAACTTTGTTTCTGATACTGGTTATTCAACCGAAGAACTTACTTCTGGCCCGGAGAGTGAACTGCAGACTGCATCTGGTTTACCCATTCCCAAGCGATCACTCACAGGGGCCCCTTTAGGATCGGGTACAAAAGAGGGGGGAGGAAACACAAAGGCCGTCACCGACATACAAGGACTCTTACAACTAGTGATGACTAAGTAAATTCACATATGTATAACAATGTTTTAAATCTTTCCAGTTAGAATTTATCACCCACTGAAGTCAATGTTCTCAATAAAGGCTTGTCATTTGTACCCGTTTTTTTTGTCATTGAAGACTCATTTGCACAAGATGTATTATCATTTTGTAGACTGCTTAATTTAAGATTATTTTTGGTTGCACTAATGACTTTGATGTTCCAGAGAAATTCACATATCATAAATCTCAATTCAACCCACCTATGCATCCTGTTGTCTCTCAGTTTCAAAATAATGTTCTCAAAGATCTCCACTATGTGCATTCAGTAACTGATATCCGATACAACAATATTAGAAGGACAGAACAACAAGCAATCTGGAATTTACAAAACAATCACGATATTGCTGTTATTTCAGCTGACAAAGGGGGTGCTGTTGTGGTCCTGGACTGGCATGATTATAATCAAGAAGCTCTCAGGCAGTTATCGGATGAAAAATATTACGCCAAAATGATTATAAATCCCACTTCCAGATTTCAAAAATAAATTGCTGAATTTCTTTCTCATGCCAGAGATGCGTCTATTATCGATGCAAACCTTATGCATCAATTGTTAGTCCAGGATTCATCTAACCAATATATATATTTTTTGCCCAAAATACATAAAGACCCAACACACCCCCCAGGAAGACCGATTGTATCAGGTATTGGATATTTTACGGAACCCCTCTCATTGTTTTTGACCGAAAAATTGAAACCGCTCTTACCACTCATCCGTTTACGCCTCAAGGATACAACCAATTTTCTACAGATTATTTCCGATACACAACTGGAACCTGACTGGCGTATGTGCACTTTAGATGTAAGCGCCTTATATACTAATATTCCTCACCACGGTGGATTAGAAGCCTTATCTTACTGGTTGGAGACTTCAACATTATATTCATGTGAATTCAATGAATTTCTATTAGACATGGCCTCCTATGTCCTGACAAACAATGTTTTTTTCTACCAAGATGTCTGCTACTGGCAAACCAAAGGTACCGCCATGGGTTCCTCCTTCGCGCCTATCTATGCCGATCTCTTTATGGCTTATTTGGAGAAGGATTTGATATATAATAGTAGCAACAACATATACTTGGAACATCTTGACATTTGGCGACGATACCTTGATGATTGCTGGGCAGTATGGAAGGGTGATCTTGAAGGCCTATTTGAATTTTTAGCATATCTCAACAACAATCGACGGGGCATACAATTTACTTTACATTATGATCACAATAACATCACATTTTTAGATGTATCTATCAACAGATTATCTGATCATACCTTAGGCACCAAAGTTTTCAGGAAACATCCGGAATACAACACTATACTACATGCCTCTAGCTTTCATCCCCCACACATTTGTAAAAACATTCCTAAATCTCAATTCATCAGATTAAAACGTATTTGTTCTGACAATACATCTTATAAGGAACATAGTAAAGATCTCATCAATCGTTTCAGGACTAGGGGTTACAAGATGGGCCATGTCTTTGATGCCATACACCAAGTGGATCACATGAATAGGGAAGACCTATTAACTTACAAGACTGAATATAGTCCTTCCACACAACCCCTTAGGTTCACTACTACATATGGCAGAAATTCAGACAACCTTATTCAAAGTATACAAAGACACTGGAATTTGTTAGTATATGACACTGATATATCTCCTATTGTCCCCAATCAATGTCTTTTCTCATTTCGTAAAGGCAGGAATCTTGGTGGCACATTTAATCACTATAAACACGGACATGATGCAGATAATTTAGAACCGATTCAAACCACCTTGTCAGGTTCCATTCTCATGGGTTGTCATCCCTGTGGACATTGTATTAACTGTAACAAAATATCAAAAAACCAAAGAATTTACCAGCAGGAATTCTTCTATTGTATATGGTATTAAATTCTTTGCCAACTGCAGTTCAGATTGGCTTATTTACTTAGCTACATGTTCATGTGGGGCCTTTTATGTAGGTCAAACTTCAAGACCCATCAGATTGAGAATTTCAGAACACATTAGTAACATCAAAAAAGGCAGAATCAATAATGCTCTATTTAAACATCAATTATTACACCCTTCAGCTTCTTTCATGTTCACTATCATTGACATTATTCATGGTAAAAAATCTAATAAAACAGGTTGGCACTCATTATTAAATTCAAAAGAGAAAAAATGGATTGTGAAGTTGGGTGGTCTTTTCCCACCCGGTTTAAATGACAAGTTTTAGTTTTAACCAATCACATTTGTTTGCAGTCTACTTAACTGACAGCTTTGACTATGTTCATTTCACACTGAAGAAGGCTGTGTATAGACTACCAGCCGAAACCGGTCTGTGTATTTTTGGCTGTCCTTGTGTATGACTAAATAAATTAGTGTCTTTATTGGGTCTTGTTTTGCTGGCTCCTGTTTTGCCTTGGATTGTTGTTTCCTTGAACCGTGCATCTGCTTCCATGCAAACTTTTTCATGTTGTAATTTAGTCTGGTTTTAGCCACAACGAAAGGTGGCAACCCTAGACAACTACTTATACAAAGGAGGGACATACTTCCTTTTTGAAAAGTATATTAAGTTTTGTGTATTTGCGGTGTTTAAAAAGCATTTAGCTTTTTGCTTCTTGAGTATTTTTACTGAAGCAAAACACATGGGAAAATGTGACATGGGTTCAAATAGAGATGAGAAGCAGCAGCTACATACACAATCATCTTGACAAATATTAGTTGTGTGCATGCAATTTGCAAGCTGGAAACATATTTGAAAGGACTGTTAGATATAATATGTGGAAGTAATAGCTTTATAGCTGCTTTCTCAGTATTATCTTAGAATGCAAGTGTTGTTAAGGTAAAGACAAAAAGCAGAGAGAATGAGTCAACTAAGATGCAAATAGCAAAGTTACAGAAGATGCATCTAGACAGAAATGAGCATGTAAATCGGACAAGGATAGGATTTCAGAATGGACATCCAGGAGATTCCAGAGACAAAGGTAAAGGGGAGTAACATTACTGAGTGTGACAGGAGCTCCATCAGTGATAGAAGAAAAAGAAGAGTACAAACTGTGCAAGCTGAACTTACCGTAACAGTAGATGTTCAGATTATCATTGCTATAGTAGCCTTAGCTGTATGGGTTATAGCCTGCCAAAAATATAACAGCAGGGAGTTCTATCTTGCCAAAAATGTAATGGGCAGTCAGTTTCCAAAGCTTCAGGGCACATTTCAAGTGCCCAAACTGTCAGGCAACTTGAGCTAAGATGACTCAATGACAGGTTTGGGTTCAAAAATTTCAGAGCTTTCCTGCCAGCAGACACTGGAAGGCTGAGCAAAGGAAGGATAATGCTAGGAAAAAAATAACTGTCTACACCTGGACTAAAAAAATACACCAAAAACAAGGGTGATGGTGGGAGAGGCAATGGCAGCTGTGACCATTAAACATCTATATACCTTTAAGATGCTATCCAAGGGCTTGCACAAGTGCATAAAAACTGAGCACGTGCAAGCCTGACTGCCATTTTGTAGTTAGCTGTTGAGATGTAAGCATATATGTATGTAAGTTCTGTTAACTAGATTGTTCATATTTAATGATGCTGCTATCCATCCTGATGTGTTTGTATATATTAAGGCATCTGAACGAAACCGCAAGCCTTCTTGTTTTATGTATTAGAGACCAAAGAGTGACATGGTGTCAGAAGCAGCATATCTAAAAGGACATAAAGTCAGCAGAAGCATACTGATGGGGCATGAAGTCAGAAACAACTTGGCTAAAATGACTGGAGGCACTTGTTTAGATGCTGATGGAATATACAGAAGTGGATCTTTCCCAAACATGGAAACTTCACAAAACAGGTCAGAAACAAACTTCAGGTATTAAAACCTGCTCAGCACTATTACTTTTTGCAAAATATGAAACAAGGCATATAAAATGCTCTAAATAATTTTTGCATAAACTGTTATGTAGGATATTGATAAAAATATTCGAATTACTACGGAAAATGTTTGAAATAAAGTCCAAATTGCATAAAATAAAGGGAAACGACCCCATTTTCGCAAAGCTTATGTATTTTTGTATTAAGCAAAGATATTAGAGTTATCACACATGTAAAAACTGTTCGCATGTCTGTGCAATGTTACAGTAAAGCTATTTCGTGAAGTACAGCCATTACAAGGCATATTTCACAGAATACAACCATTACAGAGCATATTTTGCACAGTAGAGTATTTCAAAGAGTTTATTGTGCATTTTAATGTTGTTACAAGCTCACAGCACAGTTTGTTCATACATAATTACAACTGGCATATGTTCAGGGTGTTTATGTATACTTCGTGGACATGGCAGATGGATTTCAGAAACCCAGTACACTTGCATTTGACAGTAATACTGCTGAGAACTGGAAAGTGTTTGAGCAAAAGTACATTTTCATACAGGTTGCATTTTCTGATAAAGATGGCTGTACAAAGTCATTTATTCTATTTAATTTAGCTGGGTCAGAAGCCACAGAAAGGGAATGTTTATTTGCGTATGCACCTGCTATCTATAAAGGAGAGAGGAAAACCATCATATTGTTGTTCTGGCTGCATCAAGGGGGGACCCAGAGTGCTTAAAATGTAAATTTAGAGAAATGTGCAACCCTAGACAAATGTTACAATGGAAAGGCTGTTATTTTATACAAGGGGTCAAAAGCCTGGTGAAATTTTTGCAGCATATACAACTGACCTGAGAAATACAGCTAAAACATGCAGATTTGGTGATTTAAGGAGTGAGTTGATAAAAGACAGACTTGTGTGTCACAGACCAAGAATCAGAACATCTATGAATGATTTAGCACCAGGTTTCCCACGAACATGCAGTGTACAGCTGGAGTGAGACGGCCCCCTTTTGTCCGTGCTCTGGCACCATGACAAGCAGCACTCCTCTCTGACCTTGCGGCCGGCTATCTCTGGCCAACTGGAGATCCGTGGCACTGTGGTATCATTACGTTTAAGTGTGGTTCTGACTTAGAGGCGTTCAGCCATAATCCCACACATGGCAGCTACACACCATTGGCGTCTCAGCCAAGCACATGCACCAAATTTCTGAACCTGTGGTTTCTCTTGTACTGAGCAGGATTACTATTGCAACAAGACATCATCACTATGGTAAAACTAATCTGTCTCATGACAGTCTAGCTCACATTCCCTATTAGTACAGGAACAACCCAACGCTTGGTGAATTCTGCTTCACAATGATAGGAAGAGCTGGCATCGAAGGATGAAAAAGCAACATCGATATGAATGCTTGGCTGCCAAAAGCCAGTTATCCCTGTGGTAACTTTTCTGATACCTCCGGATTAAAACCTAACAAGCCAGAAGGATCGTGAGGCCCCACTTTCCTGGTCTGTATTCATACTGAAAATCAAGATCAAGCAAGCTTTTGCCCTTCTGCTCCACAGGAGGTTTCTGCCCTCCCTGAGCTAACCCTAGGACTGCTGTGAGAAAGATTATGCTTTGTGACAGTGATTTAACTTTGAATAAGGCCACTGAGATTTGTCAGACATATGAGCTCACAGAAAAGCACACAAATATGCTTACAAATGAGGCTAGCTCTAGAAGGCACAGTGATAAAGCTCATGTTGATAGTATGCAGCACGTTATTAAGAGAAACACGCCCAAGCATGTGGCAACAACTGTAACCCCTGCATCACTCACTGATAAACCCCAGAACTTTCTAGCAATTTCTAGAAGTTGCACAGTCTCAGTGAAGCATAAGAGTGAGTCAGCAAACTCAAAACATGGGCCGCAGCCTAGTCTCATTGCCAACTGTCATACTTGTGGTGGAAGTCATGAATCTAAAAGGGAAAATGATTCAGCTTTTGGTCAACAATGCCACAAAAGTAATAAATGGAATCATTTCAAAAGATTTTGTAAATCAAAAGGCCTACATTCTTGTATAAAAAGGAAACATTTTAAGAAACAAGTTGATCAGTCAGACTGTGGCAACTCTACTTTTTATGTTGATGGTGTGTCAGTGCTTCATGAAATGATCAATGCAGTAAATGTAAGGGCAAAGAATGAAGTATTTTGTACTCTTCGGATAAATGGCAACTCCAATGAGCTCAAAGTTGATACAGGTTCCAAGTGCAATGTCATGTCAACAGAAACATTTGCTAGAGTGTGTATAGGTAATAAGGCTTGATCTGGCAAGGTGTGCCAAACTTGCTGCTTATGGAGGTGAAGAAATTCAAACTGAAGGCTCAGTAGTGCTTTCATGTTACTATGCTGGAAGAAGCTACAACTTATTTTATGTGGTCAAGAGTCACATTCAGTCATTATTAGAGCTCAGAGACAGTTCGAAAATGGGACTGCTTTCATTTAATTAGGAAGTCCACCATGTTATCTTAAAAGATCACCACTCTAATTTTGCCCAGCACATTTTTTCTGCCTATGCTGATCTTTTCCAAGACAAACTAGGCAAACTTCCACTTGTGTACCTCATGAAGTTAGACCCAGAGGTCAGTCTAGTTATCAGGCCAGCACATAAAGTTCCAATAGCCATGCAGGACAGAGCCAAAGCCTAGTTAGATAAAATGGTATGCGAAAGTGTGATTTGTCCAGTTGAGACTCCAACTAAATAGGTATCTTCCATGGTGGTAGTTCATAAGAAAAGTTCAGATGACATCAGAATATGTATTAATCCACAAGATTTGAACAAAGTGCTAAAAAGACCTCATCATCCAATGTGCACATTTGAAGAAGTTGCAGCTTGATGCCAAATGCCACTATTTTTTCCATCTTAGATGCAGAGAGTTCATTTTGGCAAACTCAGCTTGACAAAAAATCATCACTGCCCACTAATTTCAGTACTCCATTTGGCAGATACAGATTTTTGAGAATGCACCTTGGAATAAATTCTGCAAGTAAAGTCTTTCAGCATGCAATGGAGCAAATTTTTTTTCTGAGTATCCTTGTGCTATTATAGAAGATGACATACTAGGAGGTCGCGATGAAGCAGAACACAACAGAAACTTCAGAAAAGTTCAAAAAGGGCACGTCAAGTGAATCTGAAACTCAATCAACACAAATGCAAGTTTAGGCTACAAGAAGTTACTTATGTTGGTCATTTACTTACGAATACAGGCTTACAACCAGACCCTTCAAAGCAAAAAGCCATTCTCGAGATGCCAGCTTCAGACAATGTTCAAGCCCTGCAACATTTTCTTGGCATGGTCAACTACCTAGCCAAGTTCATTCCAGACCTGAGCCAACTATCAGCAACACTCAGACAGCTGACAGGCAAAGATGTATCCTGGTTTTGGTTAGAGCAACACCAAAGAGCATTTCATGTACTGAAACAGAGAATTCCAAGTCCACCAACTCTCAGATACTATAATGTTCACAAACCAGTTACACTTTCCTGTGATGCTTTGAAATTTGGTCTTGGTGCAGTTATTCTACAAGAGGATCAACATGTTACCTATGCATTGAGAACTCTTATCCAAACTGAGATGCATATTGCCCAGACTGAGAAAGAGCTTTTGGCAATTTGTTTACATGTTCAAAGTTTCATGACTATGTTTATGGTGGACCTATCCAGATCGAAACAGACCACCAACCATTAGTCACAATCCTGAGAAAGCCAATGCATTCAGCTCCAGCCAGACTGCAACATATGATGCTGAGATTACAAAAGTACAATTTCAATCCTGTCTGCAAGAAAGGCACACTTCTTTATCTTGCTGATACATTATCCAGATCACCCAGAAACACCAGAGAACAGCACAAGAATGAGAACCTTGATTTTGAAGTCAAGGAAGTGAGAAAATTTTCTTCCACATGTCTTGATGAGCTGAGAGATCAAACAGCAACGGATCTAGTTTTACAAAGGCTCATCCACTTTATCAAACAAGGATGGCCATCAAAGCAATCTAGAGATGAGATTTTGTCTGACACAGGTATCACTATTAAAGGTCCGAAAGTAATTGTTTCGAAGTCCTTGCAACCAGGGTACATTACTACCTTGCATCGTGGTCACCCAGGAATATAATCTACCAACAGAAGGGTAAGAAGACTAGTATTTTGGCCTTCTATGTCACAAGACATTGAGATAGCACTTTTATCTTATTCAGTGTGTAATAGTACAAAGCCACATCAACAGACGAAACCACTTCAGCTTAACCAGATTCCTGAACCACCCTGGTTGACAGTAGCCACTGATATCTTTGAGTGGAATGGTCAACATTATTTAGTGTTAGTAGACTCTGACTCCAGTTTGTTCGAGATTGACTTGTCCCAACCTAGCATCCAGTACAGTCATTACTAAGATGAAGCGTCATTTTGCTGTGCATGGAAGTCCTTAGAAAGTTATTTCTGACAATAGCATGCAGTTTACAAGCCAACAGTTCAAAAGATTTGCTGAAGAATGGGGCTTTACTCATGTTACACACAGTCCAGAGTACCCACAGTCAAATGGTTTGGCAGAACGTGCAGTTCAAAGTGCAAAATAGCTAATTGAGAAGTCAAAACGAGAAAATACTTGATGTTTTCCTGAGTCTCTTGAATCTCAAAAATGCTCCTCATAATAAACATCTTGGTTCACCTTCTCAGTGACTTCTGTAAAGACAAACCAAAACCACATTACTAATCGGTAGTCAATTGCGGATTCCATGTGTCAACAACAACTGATCAGTACAAGCCAATCTGTTGGAAGAAATGCTTAACCCAGAAGTCCTACTACAATAAGACAAGCAAACCGCTCAATCCATTATGAGAGGGAGAAGTGGTAAGGCTGCAAATGTCCAAAGGTTATGATCGGACTGGTGTCGTGAAGATTATTGGTCAAAGCCAAGATCGTACATTGTGGAAACAGGAGGAACAACTTTTAGGTGGAATCAAAGCATTTGAGACCGGTGTCTGTGTCTGAGCCTATACCAGAACAGATAGCCTGTGAGAAAGACTCTATCTCAGAGTGAGCTGTCTGGTGTTACAGTTCCAGAGGACATTCCTGCTATGACAAATCCAGAAGTTCCTGATACGAATTGCACACCGCAGACTGTCCCGGTTGCTAAATTTGGTCCCAGCTGTTATATTACGAGATATAGTCGAATCTCTAAACCCTGCAACAGATATGAAGCAACTTGGACATGAACATTGTGTTTTGCTTCCAATGTATATAGTAATGCACGTCTAGCTCTAACATTGTTTTGCGTAAATGACAATCTTTTTAAGAGGGAGGATGTAGATCAATATTTGAGTATATACCTTTAAGAAGCTTTCCAAAGGCTTGCACAAGTATATAAATACTGAGCACACACAAGCCTGACTGCTATGTTGCAGTTAGTTGTTGAGATGTATGCATGTAAGCTCTGTCTGTTAACTAGTTTGCTCATATTTAATGATGCTGCTATCCATGCTGATGTGTTTGTATGTATTAAAGCATCTGAATGAAACCACAGACCTTCTTGTTTTATATATTAGAGACAAACGAGAGAAAGTTAAGTTCAACTTACACAACTGTGCTATGTTCTTCATATCGATCACTGCAGCAACAGCCTTAGCTATATGGTTAGATTACCACAGCTACCTATTTTTGGGAGGCAGAAGGAGAATGGTCTCAGAAGCTCTTGGAGAATGACCCTAGCAAAGCTTGATCTAGACCTAGAGAAAGAATCAAGCTTAGAGTGCTCTGTGCTCTTATATAAACAGGACCAAGCATCAACTTCTAGAATACTTCTAGAATCCAGCTCTTTCCAAAATGCCACAGATGAAGCCAAGGCCCTGATAGACTGGGTCTTGACCATGCCTGGAATTAATATAATATAATAAAAGGTGAAAATTAATATAATAAAAGGTAGCAGTGTTAGACAACCATTTGGGAATAGTCTATTTTGATACAGATTGTCCCTTCTTCTCACCTTCACAAGAAATGAACAATTGATCCAAAAATCTAAAATATTTAGTTCTGTAAAGATATACCTGTGGACATCCATGGTATAGAGTTATCACTTCTCCCTCATTCATGGGATCAGGAAAGAAAATAGAGATATGGATACTTGGGCTTAAAGAAAACTTAGATACCACTTTAGGCAAAAAGGAAGGAAGGATTAGTTCTCAAAGAAACCCCATCTTTATGGAAAATGAGGTATGGTGACTCACTAAGAGCTTGCAAACTCAAATACCCTTCTTGAAGAGGTCAGAGCAATCAGTAAAACTGCTTTCCATAACAACAGCCTCAAGTCAGTCAGATTAGCTGGTTCAAATGGAGCAAGTGTTAGCTTTTCTAACAAAATAAAGGTCCTAGGAGGGACCACCGGTTAACTTGGTGGCCTCTTATGCAAAATTCCTTTCAAGAACATTTTGTCATGAGACCTACTTGAAAGAGGAGGATCCATGAGCAGACATGCTGAAATGTCCAGTAAATGAGCCTGGATGGAGGAATAAGAAAGGCCATAGGACTGCAACTCAAGATAAATATTGTAAAACCAGACAGCAACTAGCCCTGAATGAGTGCTGGTTATGCTGTTGGCACCAAGCAGAAAACATTTTCCATTTGACAATATATAATTTTCAATTAGCAGGCTTTCTTGCCCCTATTAGTACCTGCTGCACATATTCAGAAAACATGTGCCTAAAAGGAATTAAGACCCTGTTGTCTACACAGTCAACTGAAGATGACTGATGTGTATCAAACACCACTGTTCTTCTGTGAATAGATCCATTCTGTGAGAAAGCTTGTGGTAATTGCCTCTGGCCATTTCCAAAAGAAGTGAGAACCATAGTTGCCTGGTCCAGAATGGAGCCATCAGAATGATCTTGGGGGTTTCCTTTTGAATCTTCGGATACCCTGGATATTAGTGGAAAGGGTGGTAAAGCATTATGGAATATTCATGTCCAAAGAAAAGAAAAGGCATCGGTCTTCCAGGCTTTCTTATGTGGAGTTCTGGAACAGAATTCTGCCAACTGTTTATTCAAAAAAGAAACAGAGAGGTCTAGTTGAGGAACTCCCCACAGTTGGATCAAATCTTGGAAGACCCCCTGATCTATTTTCCATTCATGCAGGTCTGCCCTGGTCCTGCTCAGCTTTTCTGTCACATTTGCTCTGACAAAATGTAAAATGCCTGCAGAGTGGGAATGTACTGTAAAGCTATATCCCAGGCAAACATGGCTAGTAAGCAAAAAGTACAGTTGTGTACACATACCATAAATGTAAATGTTCGAGTGTATTCACTGTTGCAGTCATTACATTTGGGTAATCTGCTGGCAGGTTGCCCACAGTTGGCCTGAATTCCAAAGTCTTGGGTCCTGCATCAGTTGCGGTCTACTCTTCCATGACGTCAGGTCGTCAGGGGTATAAAACAAGCAGCCGACACCATTTTCTTTAGTTTTTCTTGCCCCAGATGTCAGGTGCCCCCAAAAAGGTAGCAAAAAAAAAAAAAATATATATATATATATATATATATATATATATATATATATATATACTATATATACTATATATACATGCAGCAATACAAACTTTACCTTCATCTTCAAGCAAATACACCACATAGGTTGTAGATGATAGTGAAGGAAAGTTAAACTCCAGAATGAAAGTGGGATGGCGGGTGGGTTATCTGGATTGCAACAGTGAATACACTTGAACATCTACATTTATGGTAAGTGTACACAACTCTACTATGTTCTTCGTGTTTCATTGAACAGAACTCCAAGTAGCAGCCTCTAGAATGTCTTTGGTTGGTACTCCTCTGAGAAAGGCTGCTGAAGTAGCTGCAGCTCTGGTGGAATGAGACCTAATGCCCTTGGGCACAGGTATGCCATGGTGTAAGTATCAGAAACAAATGCAGTGGCTTATCCACTTTGAAAGAGTCTGCTTTGAAATAGCCTTTCCTTCTGATCCTGCAGCATATGTCACTAGTAATTGCACAGTTTTTCTTAGAGCTTTAGTCCTGCTCAAGTAGAATCTTAGCTGTCCAAGGAATGCAGAATTCTCTCCCCCTTGTTCTGCGGATTTGGATAAAAAGTTGGCAGATGAACAGTTTGGTTAAGAGCCACACTGGAAATCACCTTAGGCATAAATGAAGGATTGGTCCTCAGAGACACCCTGTATGGGTAAAATATGATAAAAGGCTCCATAGCCATGAGGGCCTGTAGCTCTGAGACTCTTCTTGCTGAAGTAATTGCTAGGAGCAGAACTGTTTTCCATGATGAGAACTTTAGATCTGCAGTAGCAGCTGCTTCAAATGGAGGCAGGGTGAGCTTTTCCAACACAACTGAGGTCCCATGCAGGTATTGGTGATCTTCTGGGAGGCCTTACATTTTTGGCTCCTCAAAGACATTGCTTTAGCAAAGGATGAGAAAAAATTGGTGGGTCTGTATTGTAATGAGCCGAAATGGCACAAGCATGTATTTTTATTGATGAGCAAGATAGGCCTTTGTCAAGCATCTCAGTCAAGTATTGTAATATCTGAGGAATATTTGGTTTTGCTACATCAGTTCCTTGTGCTCGATTCTAAGCACATAATCTCTTCCATTTATCAGCATAAGATTTTCTAGTACTAAGCTTTCTGGCTTCCAAAATGACATCCACCACAGCTTTACTGAGAGGTTTTGTTTGCATAACTACATGCCAGGTTCAGTGTTTGGAGCTATTTGTGCAGGACCTGACTGTTTTGCTGGGACAGTAATTGAAGTCTTTGAGGTAAGGTCCAAGGTGGGTATTGAGACAAGTTCCTTAGGATTGGGTACCAGTATTGGCAGGGCCAGTCCGGGGCAATTAGTATCATCTTTGGTTTCACTTGTCTGACTTTTAGTAGGACCTTGGGAAGAAGTGTCAGAGGAGGAAAGGCGTAAACTGATACGTTTTTCCAACTGAAGGACAGGGCGTCCACTTTCCATGCTTGTCTGTGATAAGTCCTTGTGCAGAATCTTTTAAAATGATAATTTTGAGAAGAGGTAAATAGATCTATGTCCGGGCTCTCCCATTTCTTTGTTATCATGCTGAAGACTTGTGGATCTAGTTTCCACTCATGAGGGTCCATAAGGTTTCTGCTTAAATCGTCTGCCAGAGTATTTTGTTTTCCTGGCAGGAATTGAGCTTGAAGATGTACTTGGTAAGTCAAAGCTGTGTCCCACAGTGCCATGGCTAGTCTGCAAAGGGAGTATGAGTGCGTGCCCCCCTGCTTGTTTATATACCACATAACTGTGGTGTTGTCCGTCTTTATCAGTAGTTGTCCTGGATGAAATAAGTCCTTGAAGGCTGTCAGGGCATTTTGAACAGCTAACATCTCTTTCTGGTTGATATGCAGATGCATTTGTTTTGGGGTTCATATGCCCTGAATGCATCTTCCTGCCAGGTGCCCCCCCCCCCATGCATAATCTGATGAGTCTGTTGTTAAGGTTTGGCTGGCAGGGGGTAGAGTGAAGGCCCGTCCCATGTTTTGGTGACATGCCTTTGCCCACCATAGAAACTCCTGTTGTAGGCAGGGAATGAGAGGAATCATTGTTTCCAGACTATGACAATGTTGACTCCATAAACTTTTTAGGCACCATTGAAATTTCCTCATATGCAGTCTTGCATATGGAATCAGTAGGATGCAGGATGCCATGAACCACAAAGCCTGCAGAGTTTGTCTTGCAAATAACTGGATTTTTGTTGCCATCAGTTTGAAGTAAGTAGTCAGTTGCCTTTGTTTGTCTGGCGTGAGTAAAGCCATCTGGGTAGTTGTATTCAAGCTTGCACCCAGAAATGTTATCTTTTGAGAGGGTACCAGTTGTGATTTATTTTCGTTTATTGTGTACCCTAGGCATGTTAGAAGCCTTTTCACAAATGCCAGGTGCTGAAGAAGAATGTCCTTGCTCTATGCTTGAATGAGACAGTCGTCCAAGTAAGGATATATTTGTATACTTCTTTGTCTGCAAAAAGCAATTACTGGTGCCAGGCACTTTGTAAAGATCCTGGGCGCAGTAGATAAGCCAAAGGTCAGTGCAGAGAATTGGTAATGTATTAAGCCAGCCTTGAAACAGAGGTATCTTCCGCACAATTCCCTTATTGGGACATGCAGGTATGCCTCTTTTAGGTCTAATGTCACCAGCCAAGCATTCTTGCCCAGCATGGGCAGAAGCTGCTGCAAAGTTAGCATTTTGAATTTTGGAATGTCCAGGAATGTGTTCAAAATTGATAAATCCAGTACTGGCCTCCAGGCCTTGTCCTTCTGGGTACCCAGAACAGTCTTGAGTAAAAACCTTGTCCTTTTTCCTGTTCTGGTACTGGCTGAATAGCCTCCATATCCATGAGGGACTTAACCTGTTTCTGTGCCTCTGCCCATTGATTTTTTGGCAGATCCAGCCAACCGTTTGCCATTGGTAGAGTAGGGAAATGGAATCTGTATCCCTGTGATACTATGTTTATCACCCACTTGTCCTGGGTTATTAACTGCCAATTTTGAGCAAAAAGTGCTAATTTTCGCCCTAAGGATGCTGCCAAAAGGTAAGCGCTTGGTGATAGCAAAGGGAAGTCAATGAGACTGTTTTCTGTAGGGTTGCGCTTTATCTCCTCCAGATTTGGAGGTAGAAGCACCCCATTGCTTTGACCTGTAAGAATCTTGTGCCTGGTATCTAGAACCTTTAGGGCGTCTGGATTTGCCCCTTTGAGTTCTGTCGGACACAGGAAAGAACCAATTTTTTGTAGGCCAGTGTCTACTGAATCTTGGTGGCTGCACTTGTAAGAAGTCTTTTACAGTTTGCATAAACTTAGCTTTGGCTTCCATTTTCTTTAAAACCTCTTCTGCCTTAATACCAGAGTATCACGCTGTAAAGGTGCACCAGTAATTTAGCTTTAACATGATCGGGCAAATTTTGCTCTTTTAGCCAGGCATGCCTCCTAATCACAGATCCAGTAACTGCGGCCCTGCAGGAGGCCTCCAAGGAATCAAAACCGTTGCAAAGTATGCTTTCCAACTTGTTCAGCAGCATGCAATAAGTCCTGCAATTCTTTATTTTCTGCACATTCAGAAATCAACATCATTTTCTGTTTCAGCAATCCCATAACATGCTGTTGATACTTGAGCATATGAAACTGGCAGTTTAAGGCCCTAATTGTCAAGGCTGCAGATGTATAAACTTTCTTTCCCCATCTATCCAGTGCCCTTGAATCTCTGTCAGAGGGGGTAGGTTTTTTGCAGTTGAGGCCTTAACTCCCTTTGGACCCTGTGAAATAGTTTCAAGGTCAGCAGCAGGGTTTCTAAATAAAATTTTGGGTGAGTCAGGGACCCTGTAATATCTGTCAGGCTTGCTGGGAGTCAGAGCTAAGGAGTCAAGCTTGACTCCGAAAACACATCATCCACAATGTCTAAAACAGGGGGTATGGCTAAAGGCCTGTGCTGAGGAAGAAGAAGGAAATCCCTGAGCCTCATTTTTGATTCTGAGAAATCTTGACTCTCCCAGTGAAAATGCTCTCTCAAAGTATGCAAGGTTTCTCCAAATGAATAATCCTCAAGAGGTGATGCAGATGGGACAGTTTGCTCTGCATCAGAATCCTCATAGGGAGGTATAGATAATTCCTGATCATAAGAGGAATCAGAAGAAATAGAAACCTGATCTGAAGATTCATAATCGGTGTCTTGCCTAGGGCCTCTTATCAGGAGGGGGTTGGGAACCCCTGATCAAGGTAATTAAGGTCTTCAGCCATTTTGATCATCTGTTTTTTAGGCATAGCGGCCTGTGCACGTGGCTCATGCATCGGTTTTTTAGCTTTAGAAGTTGCTTTTGTCTTTGGTTTTGCAGTTGTCGTCGGTTTTATATAAAAATGTTGAGGCCTGAATACACCCTCAGAAGCTGGTGTCTGCTAAGCAGCTCCGGACCCATCCGAGGGAGAGACATCCGTGGGTGCAATACTTTGAGTATCTCGTGGCGTGCCGGACTCCACATGGGTCTCGGTAGGGGCCTGCGACTCGAATGTAGCGGGTATCAGGGGCTGCGAAAGCGCCTCACTGAGTACCGTCGAACCGGCAACTGGCTTATGAGAAGCTTCGTCATCGGTTTTGGACCTCGACGGTCTGTCTCTGTCCTTTTCTTTGCGTTTTTGTGTACTCCGGTAGTCGGATTGCTATCCAATGACATCTCAGGGTAGTTAAATCCGTTTCCAAAATATTTTGAGGCAAAAATATACCGACGTTTAATAGTGCGTTGGTTAAATCTAGCACAAAACCGACAGCCAGGCACGTTGTGTTCAGGGGCTAGGCAAGGAATACAGTATAAAGGGAAATCCTTATGAGGTATTTGCTTCCCACAAGTAATACAATTAACTTTTTCTGACATCAGAATGGAGCAAGAAAAAAGTTTCCCCAATAGGGTACTTCGCTTTAGTGAAGACTTTGGTTCTGAAACTCGAACTTGAAAATTTCAGGAGTCGGCCGTTCGGCACTTGCGAACTGCTTCTGCTTCGGGCACCGCGTGGCAAGAAAGACTAAAGAAAATGCCGAAGGCTGCTTGTTTTATACCCCTGACGACCTGGCGTCATGGAGGAGGAGACAGCAACTGACACAGGACCCAAGACTTTGGAATTCAGGCCGACTGAGGGCAACCTGCCAGCAGATTACCCAAATGTAATGACTGCAACAGTGAAACACGAAGAACATCGGGTACAACCTAGTTAGCCCTTTCTTCTTGATGTATCACATGACTGTGGTATAGTCTCTGAACCACTTAAATAGGTCCCAGGGACTAAAGATGGTTCAAAGAGTTGAGTGCCTTGATAAGGGTAAGCATCTCCCTGGCATTTACGTGCTTTTGTCTGACTTTGGTGTCACACACCCCTTGGACTTTTATCCCTCCTGAAAGTGCTCAAGCAAAGTCTGAAGTGTCTGTGGAAAATGACTTCTTTGGGGCAGGGAAGGAGAAGGGAAGACTTGGATTTAAGGATGAAAAGAAGTTATGTACTCACCATAACGTACCATGTAAGTTGTTCATCTTGCCTACATTCTTACAGATGGGTTCGGAGCCGATCCTCAGTTCCGAGTCAGCCTACTACAAAGCTTGAGGCCAAGTCCCTATCCCATGATGCACCTTGATTTACCTCAGATCTTGTTTGCTGCATCTAATAATACCATGTGCCATTCTAACACTCTTTAGGAGAAAACCCATAGAACAACTGAGCAAACAGGATAAAACTAATATCTCGGTCCTCACAAAAATCCTGGAAGGGGTAGGAGGGTGGGAAGTAAGAATGAAGACGAAATGAACAACTTACATGGAACATTATGGTGAGTACACAACTTCTTTATGTGAAGTTGCTCTCTCCTGCCGTTCATTCTTACAGATGGGTAGCGTCCCAAGCACCATCTTTCTCGGGTGGCTCACGGGAATATGTTTTTCAGGACAGTAGAACCAAAGGAGGCCCTATCAACTTTGTAATGCGTGATAAAGGTATGAGGTCTTGACCAAGTGGCTGCTGCACAAATGTCTATAGGAAGCCTTGCAGAAACGGCAGAAGATGTGGAGACTGCTTTGGTAGAATGAGCCTTAATTTTGTGTTGTAAAGGTAAGTTGTCAACTGAATAAGTGAAGGTGATACAACCAGATAACCATCTAGATAGTGTTGTTTTTGCCACTGGCATACCTTTCCTAGAAAAGTTGTTCTGATTTTATGAACTCTTGTTCTATGCAGGTAAAATCTGAGCTGTCTATGAACATCAAGTTTGTGCAGCATACACTCTAAGTTTTTGGTGTGTTTGGGAAAGAACACTGGTAAATCTATGATCTGGTTAAGGTTAGCTTCAGTACAAACTTTAGGTAAAAAAGAAGGATTCATTTGCAGGGACACTCTGTCAGCATGGAAAATCAAATAAGGAGGCTTTATGGACAAGGCTTGTAGCTCTGATACTCTACGGGCAGACGTGATGGCTACTAAAAAGATAGTCATCCAAGACAAATATTTCAAATCACATGAGGAAGCTGGCTCGAAAGGTGGGAAAATAATGCATGAAAGCATAAAATTTAGGTTCAATGGGGTATACAGGAATTTCACAGGTGGTCTGAGATGGAAAGTCCCTTTGAGAAAAGCTTTGGATAGCTTGTGTGACATTATGTTCAATCCTTCAACACCAATGTGAAAATTAGAGATGGCGGCAAGCTGTACCTGAACTGTAGCTGCTGCAGCTCCTTTATTGAAAAGCACAGTCAAAAATTCTAATATGGAGGAAATGGGGGCTTGATAGGATCAATGTTATTTTGAGAAGCCCATATAGAAAATCTTCTCCATTTGCTAAGGTATAACTTTCTAGTAGAGGACTTATGAAAAGATATCAAAATATGCTGCATTTCATTTAAGAGGTTATGGAACCTGGCTATGTTGGGAACTGGAGCAGCCAAGCTGTCAATTTCAGGGACTGAAGAGAGGGATGAAGAGCCCCCGACGAATGTGTCAGAAGGTCTGGAACTGGGTCCAGACTCCAAGGCTCTTCCAACGGATGAAGTCGAAGGAAGGAGAACCAAATCTGATGAGGCCAATGAGGGGCTATTGGAATGATGGTCCTTCCCAGGATTTTTGCTTTCTGTAATACTTTGGGTATCAAGGGAAATGCATAGAGAAGACCTGGGGGCCAATCATGTACGAGTGATTCCCTTGGGGCTTCTCCTGGTGGGGGAATCAGGGTAAAGTAGCTTCTGCATTTTCTGTTCATGTGGGAGGCAAAAAAGGTTGCAGTAAGGCTGGCCAAACTTGCAGAATATTCTCTCCATTATGTCTTTCTTGAGGGACCACTTGTGAGGCAACAAAATTACTCTGCTCACTTTGTCTGCAATCACATTGGATTTCCCAGGAATGTGCGTTGCTATCAGAAAGCGCTGGGTGGATGTAGCCCACTGCCATACTCTTAGAGCCTCGCGACAAAGGGGGTAGGACCTGGTTCCTCCTTGTTTGTTCAAGTACCAGACCACTGACATGTTGTCCATCTGAATCGCAATTGTCCCCAGAGGGAGAGAGTCCTGAAAATACTGCAATGCCAAAAGTACTGTTCTCATCTCCAGGACACTGATATGCAGATGTGTCTCTTATTCGGTCCATGTGCCTTGGGCTGTTCTTCCCTGAAAATGCCCCCCCACCCCACCCAATCAGGGAAGCATCCGTGGTCACTGTGGCCGCTGATGAGGGTAAGGTAAAGGGACGACCTATTGTTACATGGAGAGGTCAACCACCACCAAAAATCCTTTTTGCCTGTGTTTGTGACAACTGAGATGAGACATTGGGAGTTCTTGATAAGACCATTGAGTGAACAGCAGCCATTGTATAATTCGCATGTGCATGCGACCCAACGTTATCGCCATTACTGCGGCTACCATCATGCCTAACAACTTTAGCACTTCTAATGCTGGAGCCTCGTCTTCGGATATGATGTTCTGGACCTGCTGATGAAGTAGTAAAACTCTTTCTGCTGGAAGTTTTAAAGTGGTGGTGGTGGTGTCCAGTTCTGCTCCGATAAAAACAATATGTTGCAATGGCAACAAGGCAGATTTTGCTTAATTTATGGTAATGCCCAGATGATTGCAGAGAATAAGAGTGGTGTCCCTGGCTTTTATTAGCTGATGCCTGGTGGTGGCGGCGAGGAGCCAATTGTCTAAGTACGGAAACACCTGGAATCCTAAACACCTCAGGTGAGCCGTGACCACCGCCATACATTTGGTGAATACACTGGGGGCTGTAGTGAGACCAAAGGGCAGGGCTCAGAACTGGTAATGATTGGTTCCCAGCCAGAAGCGCAAATGATCCCTGGATGGTCTGGCCATTTTTATATGGTAGTACGCATCCTGTATCGAGCACATCCAATTGTCTTTCCCTAAGAAGGGAAGTATGGACTGAAGTGTAACCATCCGGAACTTCTCTTTCTTGACACATCGGTTTAGTCTGCTGAGGTTCAAAATAGGTCTCCAGTCCCCTGTCTTTTTTGGAACTAAAAAGAATCTTGAGTAAGTTCCAGATCCTGTCTGGTCTGCTGGGACTGGTTGGATGACTCTTTTTCTTAACAACATTTGGACCTCTACTGTTGCTTATTCCCTGTAACTGGGTGGAACGTCTGGGATTTTTATTGTCAATGGAGGAGGAGTGGTGAAAGGAATGAAATATCCTCTGGAAACTATACTTGTACCCAGTTGTTGTTTGTTATTTCGAGCCAGGCATCTGGATACAAAGAAAAGCGGCCCCCGACTACCTCCAGAGTAGGACAGTTGGGCCTCCTTTCAGGAGCACTGGTAGGACTTCCCAAAGAACTGGTCTCTGTAGCCCTGGTTTTGCAGACCCCCGCTGCCGCGAGGGCAGCGTCTTCCATTATTGCACCCTCCTCTGCCCCTGGAGGGGGGTTCACCATGTGTGTCCAGAAAGGCTCCTTGGGCTTTTCGAAACCACATCTTTCCTCCCTTTTGACCCTTGGGGTAAGGTCCGGTAGGGGTGGAAAAATGGACTCCGACGGCAGACAGAGTCTTTCCTTCCTGCTCACACCTGGTCAAAGTTTCCTTAACTTTTGGCCCAAAAAGGGAAGAGCCATCAAAAGGGGTGTTGACAAAGGATGACTTAAAGGGCACCGTGAAGTAACACAAGCGCATCCAGGAAAGTCTCCTGAGAGCAATTCCTGTACCTGCTGCCCTACTTGTTCCATCAGCTGCATATGAAATGAGATACATGGACAAGTTCACTATGGAATTGAGGGTGGCAAGCTGGAAGGCGACTTTTTCTGAAGCTCCTGCAGCTAGCATACCCTGAAGAGCATCTGCAAGCTCTTTTAGGAGGCCTCTTTGCAGTCTCATAAAATGTGTGAGATAGTTCAGTGAAAGCATGGCAAAAGTCGCTGAACTGTAAGTGTGCCTCCCATATCTATCCATGATCCTAGAGTCTCTGTTAGGAGGATGGATAGAGGAAGAAATTTCTGACATCTCCTTTTTATGGCTGTCACCACCATCATGGCATCAACTGGCACTCCCTTGGTGAGTAAAGACTTGCCCTGATGGGCAGAAACAAATTTATTGGGCCTCCTAGGGACAGGCTCCATGGTGTCCGGAGACTCCCACGCCCTTCATGAGACCAGCTCCATGAGCTCATCGAAGGGCGGAGACACCCAAGAGGCGGAGGGGTGAGACCCGAAAGCCTTGAGGAGAACAGACTCATCTTCAGTAGGGTTGGTGGACTTCCACCCACCCCTCTGCCTAAAGATTTCTAATATCTCAACAAATGAGATATCTTCAGAGGGGGACCGTGGGGACCCTTCTGATACATCTAAGTCGGTGTTGAATGCAAGAGACTCCTGTGGGGAGTCTAGGTGCTTCCTCTTGCAAATTCTCTTCCTGGGAACTTCATCAGTGGGAACTTCTAGTGAGGTCTCGGAACAACAGGTGCCACCCAGTGGAGCTTCCTGAGGCTCAAGGTCTCTATGCTTTGACAGGATCTGTGAGGCAGAAGTGGGCACAGGTGCTTTTGGGGAGGAGGTAGTTGGACCTGAAGTTGTAGATGTCTTGGGAGACATCACTCTCCTCATGGCTTCAAAGGCACCTCTGCTCCGATGAGAAGGGACAGCTGGATCCAAAGAAACCACTGATCCCCTTGGCACCGGAATAGTGGGCTCTAAACCAGAGGTAGGAGTCAAACTCATCTGAGCTGAGGCCCCGAGAGGCAAAGTTGGAACAGACAAGTCAGTCTGACTAACCTCCCTGGATCCGACCGGAGAGTGTCGGCTCCTAGACTCCTCGATAGGTGCCGAGGAAGTCCAAGTAAATGGAACCGATGGCACTGGAAAAGGTGTTGGCTCCGAAGGCTCAACAATCATCAGGTCTGACTCTTCTGGCTCCAAAGGACTGGTATGGCTTGGTGGAGGAAAAGAAGTCTTTGGCATTACCCTCTTCAGCTCTGAAACCACTTGGGTCGGAGCCAATAAAAATTTAGCAAATGCCAGTGCCTGTAGCAACTTCTGCACCACACGATCCACATCCAAATCAGATAGGCTGATCGAGGACCGAGATGAATGTATAGATGGAGGCAATGACTGGAGAATGGGAGACTTTAATACTTCAGATACCGGTTCCAGGACTGGGGACCGGCTCCGAAAAGAAAGGATGCTCAGCTCAAAGGGCTGTGGAGCAGATGATGTTTTTTTTTTTTTTTTATTTGTTTACTTCAGAAAAAGAAGACTTTGAAGACTTGCTAGACTTATCCTGGTCACTCAAAGCTTTCTGAAAGGAAGACTTCAGAAGTACTCTTAAGTTTTCTTTTTCTCTCTTGAAGAACTCTGGATGAAAAAGAATGGCAAATGGAGCAGATTTCTTGTAAGTGGGCAAATGGAGCCCGATT